>NC_058023.1:28818163-28935009 GCF_019176455.1 Solea senegalensis | reverse complement strand
CATACTAAACTATGACATTTTTGTCAAATTTTGGACGAATTACTAACCTATGACTTTTTTGTCAAATTTTGGACGACATACTAACCTATGACATTTTTGTCAAGTTTTGGACGACATACTATACTATGAGGGCCACACGGTGGTGTAGTGGTTAGCACTCTCGGCTTTGCAGCGAGAAGACCCGGGTTCGAGCCCCGGTTGGAACAAGGACCTTTCTGCATGGAGTTTGCATGTTCTCCCCGTGTGTGTTCGTGGGTTCTCTCCGGGTACTCCGGCTTCCTCCCACAGTCCAAAAACATACAATGTGGGGAATAGGTAAATTGGACACTCTAAATTGACCGTAGGATTGAGTGTGAGAGTGAATGGTTGTTTGTCTCTATCTGTGTGTGGCCCTGCGATGGACTGGCGAACTGTCCAGGGTGTACCCCGCCTATCGCCCCATGTAGCTGAGATTGGCACAGCACCCCCCGCGACCCTCTGGTGGAGGATAAAGCGGTTAGATGATGACTGACTGACTGACTATACTATGACATTTTTGAGTAATTTTGGACGACATACTATGACATTTTTAGGTGATTTCGGACGATATACTATACTATGACTTTTTTGGACCATTTATTATTAATAATAATAATAATAATAATAATAAAAATAATAATAATAACAATAACAATAACAATAATAATTAAACTGGATCTGGATCCTGCAACCTGCATGATGAAGACACAGAGAGTGAGATGTTTTCCACGCTACTAAAAGACAACAAACAAATCAGCAAACTCAACATCAAAATCTTTTTTATTTTTCTTATAAAAATGTAGACCTTGTTGACAGACCAGTTCACAGAAAAAAAAAATCTAAATCTTCTGACTCTAGGAAAACAGAATCACAACAGTTCTTTTAACCTAGTATTCCGTACAATTCAAAAGTCTGTTCCTAAAAAACAACAATTCTTTATCTAATGAACGTGAGGAACAAACAAAAACAACGTGAAAGAACATTAAAATAAAAGTATTTCCAAAGGGAAACAGATTTTAAAGCAAAATGCAGCAAATACATTCTTTTTTCTTTTTTTCCTTTTTTTTTTTACAGCAGAGACAAACAAAAACAAACAAAAAGCACTTTGGTCTTTTTCTTCCTCCTCGGATTCACACACTGAAGATTATTCTGCTCGCATATTCATGAGTGAATAGTCAGTTAATGAGTTGATGAGTCACTAACTCATTCACCGAGGCAGCAACAACGACGATTTGTGTCAGCGTGATGCAAAAGTCTCTGCAGGGTCATGATAACTTCACGTACCATGTAGAATATTTCATTATAACAGCACACTGTGTTAATAAGCAGGTGAGGTACAACAAAAAACAAACAAAAAGAAGATGTAACTTGTTTTTTCTTCCATTTAAAATCAGTTTTTTTTTAAAGTGCAATTCTCTTCATTCTGCGTTTACATACTCGTGGGAAGTTAACTCTTCTAAACCGATTCATGAAACCATCTAATACTGACTGACAAGCTGACATATGTAACTGAACTAAACTACCAGACGGTGCTGTGTCTCATCCTAGAACGTGGATGTTTGGAAAGAGACGGAACATGCAGTGATCGTTTAGGCCTACAGGGGGCGGGGGAGGGTAAACGCACATTTGTCTCGTTCATTATCTGTACATTGTACCAAACATCATGGAAATATCTAAACTATGTGACCCAACGAGAGGAGTGGTTACCTTCATGTGTTGCTGGAAAAACTGGTTAAAAACCACTTTAAAGTAAGTGTTTTTATTCATATTTCATTTTGCTGTTATTTCCATTAAGTGGACGATTGTTTCTCTGCAGCGTTTTTAACTTCTCGCTGTAAAAATGAGAGCACCAACCAGGGACTATTTTCCTCTGGTAAGTCTGCAACTTTTAAAACGTCGATGTTAGTTAAGGCTCTCCCTTTCTTTTTTTTATCTGTAATTCGGATATGTTTGAACTTAGAAAGTTAATTACTGTGTGATCCAGCAGAGGGCGCCATCGGCATAAAAAATATCCACATTTGGCGCATTCCACTGGCGATAGTACCTGGTACTTTTTATAGTACCTGGTCTGGCGAAGTTCCAAGTGCTTGCAACGTCGCCGGACTGCCGCCCACTGATTGGTCACAGGAAGAGCGCGACGTCCGACACTAGAATCAAGCCGAACAATGCTGAACTGTAGATGAGTTAAAAAGACTTAGCAATCTTAAAAAACGTGGGTTAATCTCCGACAATTAACGGGGGGAAATATTTAACAGGAGTCTGGTGTGGACTGCTCTGGTCAAGGAGGAAGTACTGGTGCGAGGGGAGCTGGCACCGTGTGAACTTCTTAACCTTGCGTTTTGCTAATACAATGGAGGAATACAAGGAAACTACACGAGTAGCGACACCAGATTATTTTGGATTTACACTGCAGATTAGGCTAACATCTGTCGCAAAGTGACAGCCCCTGCTCATGTTACACGCGTTTAAATTTAACGCGTGAGATTAGGATTTAAACTGGCGTAGTTGAACGTTAACGTCAAACAAACAACGACCGGGATTGATACTAAACCAGCCCAAGTTCAAGGATAATAAAGAGGATTCTAACTTGATCACAAAGGTTTAAATAGTAAATAAGTAAATGTTTCTTAACTCCTTCACGGCCTAAGAAAGTTTTCACGTGTAGTAAAATATAAGAAAGTTTGTCAGAAGAAAAATGACTCATGTTTTTTTTTTCAAACTCATACATAAATAATCTTCAGTTTAAGCAAATAAAACGTTAAAGATTTCCGCCCAAGTCAGCACTTAAAAATGTTGCCTTCAAAACTTGCAAAATTAAAACGGAAAAAACGCCAACACAGCTTCGAGCCTAAACTATCACAATAACATTAATAATAATAATAACAATAATAATGATAATAATTTATGCTTATAATACTTTATGTAGATGGGTAAAATAGCATGGTCTTTGTGTCATAATACACAAAAAAAAAAAATAGAAACAAACTAAAATTCAAATAAACCCTAAATAAAAACACTGAGTGGGTAAATAAATAAGTTTTTTTGTGAAGTGCACAAAGTGAGAACGTTGAAGGTCAGAGCACTCGCATGTGAGACTGACTTCCAGTCTTCAGGTCAGTGAGATCGACAGCTCCACACCGTGGTTTTGTTTTCATCCTTTCACTGTCACGATTTGATCTTCCACAGCTGTGGAAACAAACACCGCACAAATGTTCAAACTAAAATATACAGCGCTTAAAGGGCCACTTAACCCCAGAAATATACAGCTTCTTTTCATTATTCAATCCTCAGACAGTGGATCTGAGACACGAGACTCAACAGAGGACGTTGGGATTGAAAAAAAATCCAATAAAATTGAGAAAAAGTTGATTCCTATTCCTTCAAAATAAAAGCCCTGCACCATTTCCTGTGTTTCTCTCAAGTTTTATGAGTAAAAAGATGTGAAAAGTCAAATTTAATCCGAACTAAACAAACAAATGATTTTAAGTTTATTCTTCATTTAAATGTATTAGACCACCACACAAAGCCACAGCTGCCCTAGATCATAATTATAATAATTGTTAAAATATTTTTTTTATGTTTCTATAACCGTTAATACACCAGTGTGCAGAAGCAATTATATTTTTAATGCTAAAATATAATTATTGTTGTTATCTGTGAATTTTCAAATGTACTGTTTGATTATTTCGTGATTAAGACTAATTTCAGTTATTTACTTGCTTTCCTGAACAGAAAAATGAGTTTTAGTGGTTGAAAATGTGAGCATTAACAGGTGAATTCAGTTGGTTATTTACCAAATAAATAACATTTTTTTATATATTTTTAGTTTTAAACAAGTGTTTGAAAGATAAGTATAAGACATCTACTGTACTAAAAGTCCAGAAACTTCACTACACTTCCCACGATGCATTTCGTCTCATCGCACATGTGTCTTTATGGGAGTACGGCGATAGACTCACCTTCAGGTTAAACCCTAACAGGTCAGAGATGACGCCGGACACGGCGGACAGAATGACCACCTGCGTGATGTTGTAGAGCAGAGGGTTCATGGTCAAACCGTACAACCTGAACGGCGTGTCCAGCTCCTGCGGGGGGGGGGACAAACGGGACCATGCGTGAGACAAACGTCTTTGTTTTGTGAGACAGTTTAGTGAAGACCGACGGCGTGTACCTTTAATAGTTTGGTGGCCAGTTTTAACACGTTGTTGACCAGCGTCAGTTCTTCTTTCTTGTTCGGTTTCTTCTCCATCTTCAGATACAGGTTGATCTGCCAAACACACAGTGGATTAAACAGTCTTGTATAAAGTACTTGAAAGCAATACTTGAGTAAAAGTACAAGTATTTTACCAGAAAATGACTTTGGTGGAAGTTAAAGTCACCTTTTAGAATATTACTTGAGTAAAAGTCTTAAAGTACCTGACATTTACTAAAGTAGCAAAAGTCATTTTCTGATATAAGTATTAAATGTAAAAGTATTTAAACAGTGAGGAATTACAATTTTGAATATAACATTTATTGTGGCTTCTTAACAATAAAAGCATAATAATAATAATAATAATAATAATAGGTACAGGCGAACGACTTCAAACAACATTAAAATGAACCTTCTGTCATGAATGGTGACGAGTGCTCTCTCAACCTCCCTGTGTACATATACACGTACATATATATATATATATATATATATATATATATATATGTATATTATATATATATTTTCTACTTAAGTACAGTAACAAAGTATTTGTACTTTATTTTTATTTTTTTATGTTTCTATAACCGTTAATACACCAGTGTACAGAAGCAATTATATTTTTAATGCTAAAATATAATTATTGTTATCCGTGAATTTTCAAATGTACTGTTTGATTATTTCTTGATTATGACGTGAAATTTCAGTTATTTACTTGCTTTCCTGAACAGAAAACTGAGTTTTAGTGGTTGAAAATGTGGAAATGTGAAAATGTTACATTACAACACTGGGATTAAATGTGTGTCACTGCTGTGTGGTACAGTGTTGTGTGTGTGTGTGTGTGTGTGTATACCTGTTCTGTGAGCAGTATGGACGTGTTGCTGTACTTCTTGCTGGTCTCGGAGCCCAGAGTGACGAACCTGAGCAGGAACAGAGACAGACTGGAGCACCAGATCACCAGCTCCCAGTTATAGTGACACTCCAGGAACGTTTCGTGGACGTGGAGCAACTGGAGAGAGAGAGGGAGAGAGAGGGAGAGGGAGAGAGGGGGGGGAAAAATGATTGACTTCAACAGGAAAAAAGGAAGGACGTTAAGATGACGGCATTTAAAATTACCTGGGCGCAGCAGATGAAGACGACGGACAGTGTGAGCAGGAAGGCTGACGACACGATCACGTCCACGGAGCGCTGAGGCCCGCGTCTCTGCACAGACGTTCACTCAGTGAGTGTCAACACACGTGATTGGAAATGTCCTACATTTAAAAAAAAAAAACACGTGTTGTACCTTGAGGTAGGAGCGCAGCGACAGCCACATCTTGATGTTCTGAACCTTCTTCAGTCTGAAATGGGGAACCTCAGACTTCCTGGCTCGGCGAGCCGACGTCAGGTGACCAAACAGCTTGGCGAACAGTAGCCTCTGAAACACAGATATGAAGTTATAAACTTTTCTTGTGCTACTAAAAGCAACTGCTGTGGACCGCGATCATCTCACCTGCTTGTAGGTTCTCTCTGCCACACTGAGCAGGAAGAAGAAGAGCCATATGAGGCAAACGCGCACCAGAAAGCTCAGCGTCACCATCGTGATGACCAGTGAGTCCGATCCAGACCCGCCCCCCAGGGCCACAGACAGGAGCTCATTGGCTGAGAGTGCGGTCAGCTGATCCAAGTCTCTGTACTGAGACAGTCTGCAGAGAGAGAAAGACTGAGTTAACATTTTTATCAAGTATTTCCAGCCTCTGAAATATTGCCGAGTCATGTTATGTTATGAATTACCTGTAGGCAAAAGGTGTGAGACCAAGCGTCACTGAAACCAGGTTCCCAAAGACCTGGTAACCAAAACCAGGAGTGTAGAGATTAACCTGCGTGCAGAGGCAGAAACAAAACATGTGGTTAAGAGCAGATTTCGTTTTGAATTCTTCCGTGCCTCTCTTCAGACTCACGACTCACTCGGTTCATGATCATGCCGCTGATCTCCAGGACGGACATGTCGGCCTTCTTGCACTCGTTTCCCTCCCACACGATGGCGCTCACTCTCTCCAGGCCGGGGTTGGAGCTGTGAAGCCAGGGAACGTGACCCTGCCGACGTCAACACACACACACACACACACACACACACGCGCGCGCGCACGCAGTGAGAAGACACTTGGGAAATCCAGCAAACATTTACTGACAGTCTGACAACACAAGAGAATGTCCTGCTGTGTCCTGCCTCTAGATCATGAGGTATTAACACAGCCAGGTCTTTGGGGACAGAGTGTGTGTTTGCGTCTCACATCCTGAACTATCCCTTTTAAATTAACCTGACGTGTCACACGCACATACCTGATGAAAGGGGTCGTCTCTGTATTCCTTCTTAGCCGGGGTGCACACGGTTCCTCCGGCCTCTCCCTCTGTAAACAACAGCGTTGGTTTAAATGTAACCTCATGAAGATAGAAGTTAAAAAATAAACTAATCACATATTTGTTTGTTTGTTATGAGTTGTGTTGTCTTTTCCTCTGACCTGTTTCTGAGGTGCACGAGGACCTGCACTCGGCACAGTGAAGGAAGTCTTCCCACATCAGGTCTTCTGTCTCCGACTCGTGTCGAGTGCTCTCAGAGTCCTGAGTCCTCAGACTGGAGCATCTGGAGCTGCAGCTGGTGCCGGACTTGGAGACGTCCTGAAAACCAGACGAGACAAAGTTGCACGTACTGACATCGCATTGAAATCAACTGCTGTGTGCGTGTTTCTTCACCTCTACAGCGTAGTGTTTCTTGTAGTGGTGGTGCGAGTTCTTGCGGTTTCTGAGTGTGCAGTCGTTGTTTATTCTTTCCACTCCCCTGCGGAGGGCGCTGTAGGACGCCTCAGGATCCTCCTCGCTGGACGCCTCGTCTGACGCTGGCTCCTAAAACACAACATTCAGGGGTTCGGCTTGTTTTTCAGGGCACAGCATGGTTTCATTCATCAGCTTTGGTTATTAATAGAAGAAATTCATATTAATAAATTGATGACTTTTACCTTGTTGCCATTGGCCAGCATCAGTCCCGTGTTGCGGGCGACGTGCGTTGGCGGGACGTGAGAGTTCCAGCAAACCTCGTCGGCCCTGTTTACCACGTCACACCGCTGCTCATGGAGCTGGAGCCCCTCCTCGCTGCTGCGATTGGTCACGCGGCCGTCCAGCGACACGTAGCCGTTGTCCGTCTCTGTGGATTTGTCTATGGAGAGTTTGGACTTCTTTGATCTGCAGGAGGAGGAGGAGGAGGAGGAGGAGGAGGAGACGGACACATGTAGAAAGATATATGAAGATTTGGATAAAGTTCTGCAAGGACACAGACGTGCAGTGAGACAACGCAGGCGTTAGACACAACAGCTCTGGAACATTTGTACCAAACGGTAATTAAAACGCTAATCCAGGTTTACGAAGAAGGAAAAAAAAAAACATTTCAGTCACAAACAGGAAGTGGTGAATGAGTGAGTTAATGCACGGACTGATAAATGGATCACTGAGGACAATGAAGTGGAGTGTTACGGATAATCCACAGATGAAATCGAGTCAATTCAGTGACGACAAATGTTCCACACTGTTGTGTTCGGCTGGAGGCCGATCAGAGCTGAGGCACAGGCACAAGCAGCACATTATTTATTCACTGTTTTCACCACTAAAACTTTGGTTTATTGAATATTATTTTTTCATTTCTGAGCCCCACACCCTGAGTGTCTTAGACACGTAGCTTTGCTCAGCGTTTACGCCAGCATTAGCATTAGCTGCACGTGTCATCACTTCAGAAGCTGCAGCTGCTTCAAATGCTGCGTTGGTTATAAAGGAATCAGAAGAACAAAGATTATTGTCTTTAGGGAATCATTCAAATGATCCAATAGTGACTTAAATGATCTTTAGTTAAGTCACATGATGGGGAACTAAGAGGAGAGGAAGTGATGCTGCAGCTAAAGTAGCTCAAGTTACGTCTGTGGCTTGGACTGTATATAAAAATGGACGTAGTCTTTGTTGTTTAATTTGTTGAAAAATGAAGTCCAGGACGTAGGGTGGATGCAGCAGTTCACCACCGGGGGGCAACAGTCTACGGGAAATGTCATTAGGTCTTTCACAATAGCACATGATGTCAATTTTGTGAATTATGTTCCCATTTACTAAAAGAAAATAGATGATAAAGCACTCAAAGCTTCAATAGAGCCTGGTCTCAGGTGTGTCAAATGGTCAAATTGCAGAACTTGGTGCTTCACACCAGGATTTAGTTGTGCAAAACGAAGACTACGTCCATTTGTATGCACAGTCACTGGTCTGAGACAGAGCTGGATTCAGGTTTCAATAAGGACCGCAGTCCATTTGAAGAGCACTTGATATTGTGGGTCGTCATTTCAAAAATGATTTCCAGATCTGTATTCGCATATCTTTGATTCATTAACGAATTGATGATCGAATGACGTGGGTTTGGAACCTGAAGCTCAGCCTCGTCTCTGTGCGTCATCTCTCTGTAGGAAGATGAGGAAAACGAAAATACACACCCAGCTTTACAGATATCATGCCAGAAATCTTGGAAGAGAGTGCCCAGGCTGTATGTGGTGCTGCTGGCTGAGTGGGAATGTGGCGCCCCCTCCTGTGTGTTATCGGTAGTGCTAGACCCGTCGCCTTCCCTATGCACCTCCATCTGAGATGCCTTCCTCAACTTCCTTCAGTGTGAAAAGAGTAGAGGGTGGAGACAGACTTAGAGGACGCAGACACCGGGAAAACCTCTGAGTCCTGGCACCCGCTGGACACAGAGGTCGTCACAGTTAAAGGCATATTCCACCAAAATCTTCTCTTATGTAGTGAATCTTTTTCCCAAAAATGCTGCAAATTATAATTTCCTATTCATTATTTGAACCTTCCCCATATTAACACTGCATTTAAGTAAACAGGGGATGAAAGTTTAAAGAAAACGTCGTTTACTCATGTTTACTTTATCCATTAAATGATCAAATTGTGCAGAACGTCTAATTAAGGTTAGAGTTTGTAGATAAATGACCGAGGGGAAAAGTGTGGGACAGGATTAATGTTTCTGATTATAAACTTGAAGACATAAGAAAGAGACATTTGAGAAAGTGCCTTCGAGATTGAAAAGCTTAATGCAACTACAAAATAGCTATGCAGAAGTCACTTATATATTCTTAAAAAGTAAAGTACTGTGTCCTGTTAAATTGGTTTATGTTTTGATGAAATATCTAAAAGACTTGGATGAGGGAGGAGGTCAAAGAGACAGGACAGGGGAAAAAAAAACTGAGGCCGAATGAATGAACGAAGAAGTAAACATCAGTAATTTGCTCCCTTGAATTCCCCAAACCCCTTTCCAAAACTATGGCATAATCCAGTCCAATTTTCTTTCCAAGAGTCTGAAAATTGTCTTGACGTCATTGCGACGCACACAAAAAAAAGCAACACACCCAGAAGCCTCAAACCAGCAAAGAGGGGGGGAAAAAAACACAACCTGCAAATCTAAACACTACAAAACACACACCAAGTACTACAAGCTGCATTCACACTCATTATACTATATAAACACACTATATAAAAGTGTTTTTTTACAGTCATCAGTCAAATAACTTTTTGCACTTTCTTGTACAAATAAATAACTGAAAAAAGCTATTGGCTCATAAATCAGAATCAGAGTTGGAACAGAAGTGTCTGACTGAGGGAAAAAACAAAAAAAACAACCAACCAAGGATCAACACAGCTGCAGGAGTAAAAACAAGCTCTCTAAAAAAATGGTGTCAGGGGTAAACAAAATAAGAGGGAAACCCCATAAGCACTTGATGCAGCTTTTCATGGAAAGAACTGGGAAGAAGGTGAAGGAGTCTCCTGGCAGAAAACTCCCGTCCCCTCTCTGCTGCCAGTTGTAGCCTTTTTAAAATCTGGAAGACGATGCATTGTTCTCATGGCAACTGAAATTGTGTATAAAAGTCCTTCACTACAAGAGACTGAGCTTTTAATCCAAAACTGTAGTTTCATTGAACTCCGTCTGTCTCATGTTTTCACAGCTTGTTGTAAAACGATCTCTCATTCTTAAAACTATCTCTTATCTGTTTTTTTGGATTCTGTGACTGCATATTTATTTTTACATCAGCGAGCCCAAGACAAATTTCCATCTTCTCTATTCTCGTCTCCTCCTCCTCTCTGTATCTCATGCCTTTTATCTCCATTTGCTTTATCTCTTCCTGTGTCTCCCGTCTCTTCAAATGCAGCGACCGGACATTTTAATCTTTTCTGAATGACTCATGTGTTGCTCCCTCGCTCCTGCACATAATCTTATCCTTAAGCTTAATCTCACGTCCAACAGCCCTCCTTCCTCTTCTTCCTGCTTCCTTCTCTACCTTTAACATTTCTCATTAGTATCATTTCCTTTGCTCTCTCTCCTCCCTTCCTCACCTGCGTCTCTTCCCCCCGCTGCTGGAGGCTGGTTTCGGGGTCCTGGTGGACACGATCTGACAGTGGACGGTGCCCAGCAGCAGCATGAGCCAGATGGCTCCAAACACCTCCGTGGCTGGGATCCCATGAGGCTGAGGGATGGACACGTAGAGAAGTGCTGCTGCCGCTGTGAGGAAAAGACAAATGTGGACAAAAGGTGTGAGTTTCATCACTGTAAAATGTCAGATGATAAAAGATTTATATCTGCTCCTGAGTGACGCCTTAAAGAAATGTGTAAATTGTGGTTTTGAACTTGTTTATGGACAGAAAACGTGTGTGTTGTAAGCAACATTTGTGATATTGATACAGAATATAGATACAGAATAAAATATATATATACACTGTGCACTGTATAGTTATTACCAAGCCTTAGCTGCTGTACCTTAGCTGAAACTACAGTGGTCAACAGTTTTGACAGCAGTTTCTGTTTTGAATTATGTAAATCAGTATCACTGTTTCCTACATATTTCACACTTCCCTCCAACATTGGAACCTAAAAAAACAGTTTAAAGTTATTATTGATGCTTCTGCAGAAATTATGCATCCCAAACCTGCTTCATGAGAAAACCCAGCCTCAGACTTCATCACTTCCTGTTTTTAAAAACACATCGTTTCTGTTTGACATGTGGTGTGTGCACAGTGTATGTTTTTTTTTTTCCTTTAAATGTTTTCTTTATTACTGTACAACACTTAACTATGTTGTTTTATGAATAAACTGGACTGGACTGGACTGTGATAAACAGACTTTGGTGTCTACATCAAGGGGAAAATGTGATAGTTCCACTCCATGTGCCGTGTTTTCTCTTTCTTTTTAAAAAAGAGGCAAACTGCCAGTCGTCTTGATAACAGTTTCCTTGGTTAACCTCTGTCTTGGCGGACTGGGTTTTGCAGGACTTACAAAAAACAACAACATATTTGGCAGCCATTCAACACAGAGTCTCTCTGTTTCTCAGACACACACACACACACACACGATTACCTTGCAGCAAATAAAGAGCCAGCAGCAGGAGGAAAATGGCTCTGGACGTGACCTGGATCCACCAGCGATAAAAGAACGGGAAGAAGACGACTCGGACGATGCCTTTCCTGGTCAGCGACGTCCACGGACTCTCTGGTTTGGCTTTGGCAAAGGCCGAACCTGAAGAGAACAGAATAATCATATGCTCTTAGATAAACGACAACAACTGATTAAGGTAATGTAAAACACAGCGGATTCACATCCCGAGCTGTGTGTTTTGATTTTTTTTATCTTCTTCTTTGTTGCTTTTTTTTTTAATTCAGCGAGTCTTTCTCGACTTCCCCTCATCCATCTTGTCTTAATCCACTCTCTTTTCATACTTCATGAACTCTCTTCCTGTGTAATGAAATGACAATGAGGGTAAATTTGACTGGTCTGATTAATAATTGAAAGTGTGATGAACCTGAGACGGACGAGGGCACAGATGCCCAGAGCTGAGGACGGAGGAGAAGGACGACTTTAACGGTGACAGAAGGTTGGCACGGCGACACTCGGGTTTGAGGTTTTTTCTTACTGTATGCTGACGCGACAGAGCAGACGACATGTGTCTGTCTGATGATTTTAGCAGGAAATCTATTAAACCTGATCACAGTGAATGCACACGATGTCAGGAAAATATGCCACAGCATTGTTGGATACTAACAGGACGATATGCAATAAAAAAATATGTTATAAATATGTTATTATTTTGACTCTGTATTTGTTATTGTGACTATTATTATTATTATTATATTATTATCAAAATAATAATGATAATAATAAGTAAGCTTCATACTTAATATAACATTATTTCATGTGGAATCAATACTGTCAAACCTGACTGAGGGAGTGTTCTGTGTGTGTGTGTGTGTGTGTGTGTGTGTGTGTGTGTGAAGTGAAAAACAAAACAAAACAAGACAAAAACACAAACAAGCATAAGGGGAAGTCTTTTTTGTGTTACGTATATGGAGCATGTTAATGTCAGAATGACTGTTAATTATACAGCACTATGCAAAAGGTTATCAGTGCTAACATGACTATACAGTATAATGTTTTCAAACTTCATTGGAACACATCCAGGAAATACAGGAAACATGTATGCAATTTTAAAATAACAATTATTTCATGGTGAAAAAAAATCAGCTTCTACAGGTTATAGTGTCAAGTATTTAGTGTGACCCCCATAAACCTGGAGTGTAATGGTAATTAATGTGCATGTCTGACTATTTCATGGCGAGATTATGAGATTATGCCAGGTTTATTCAAGACATGTTTGAGCATTTTATACACATGTACGAGTTAAACAGAATGACTGTCATTCATTCTCATCATTCCAATACAAATGACACTTATAAAACAACAAAGCTGGTGTTGTACTGAGACACACACACACACACACACAGACAGTTTTCTTACCTCTAACCAGGTCCACATCGATAAGATCTGGTTTTACATGTCCTGTCTTCTTTGGCTTGTTCCTCAAGCCCTGCAGGGGGAGACACAGAGTTAGTGCCACATAAAGAAAATGACTGCAGGAATAAACATAATCTCCCTCTTCTCGCACACTCTACACACACTCACAGGTTTCACTATCCCTGTGGGGGACATTTATCCACATAATTCATTGTCTCACCCTTAACTCAAACCATAACCACCACACTCCCGTTTAAATCCCCACCGGGGAACAAAAACAGGCCCACACACGTCTGCAGGAACTCGGCCCTCAGCAGGCTTTTTTCGTGCACTGAATATCTTTTATAAACACAAACGTTCACATTCAGTGTTTGAGGTGGCAAACGCTGTGCATTCTATTCTCCGTCACTTGCATCAGTCTCTACACTTTCATCCAGTTTCTCCTTCACTCTCATGAACTGACTCGGTTTAAATGTCCCCTGATCTTCTTCTGCAGGTGCCGAGGAGTTTAGATAAACCAGCTGCGTCATTTCATAGAATTGAGTTTGTTGAGGCTCCTCTGTGGAACGCTGACTTCCTGTACCAGCAACTCACTTCCTCCACTACATTTAAGTGTGTGTGTTTGTGAGACTGCTCTGTCAGTGGTGACTGAAACTTAACCAGCGATTATTGACAATCAAGTTCACATGCACACAGTTTGTCTTAACAGCCTGCGAGCGATCAAACACAGTCTATATTTTTAAATAAATAAATAAATTTTGTTGTTGTTGAGTTTTAGATCTGTGATAATGTGCCGACAGGTCTATTATTACTATTAGTAATAATAATAATGATGATAATACATTTTATCTGTTGGCGCCTTTCCGTCACCTTACATAAAAAAACACACAAATGCAACATAATAATAGAATAAAATACAGTAAAACACAATAATAAAAGACAGTAAAATTGACAGTGCTGTGTGTCAGTGGGAGTATGATTTTGCGTGTGTTCACTATTAAAGAATTACTAATCCTTATTACCGACTGTAAGTGAATACACTAAATGTAGTTCTTCATTTTGCATTTTCATGATTTTAAGGTGAAAATGTTGGTCTTTATGTCCCGTTCTGTGACCTGCGGGACACGCAACACAACACAACACAACAGAGCCTCATTCAGAGCTTTGATAATGACACTTTAATATCAAAGTTATATTGAACTGTGGGCTCGTTTTTAAACACACAAATCGCCAACCACTTCACTTTGACTGCTGTGTACTAATATTTACACACACAGCCCAATCAAGTTAGCTCTTATCAGCCAGTGATCTGCTACACAGCCTTGATAGAGGTTGTATCTTTAAACAACACAACCAATGATCCAGTACATCCAGTGTGTGTGTGCGCACTTGTATTTGTTACCTTTTTGGGTCTTTTTCTGGCATAAACTTGGTCCTAACTCATATCTGAAGAACTAGTGAAGTTTAAGGCTAAGATTTGAATTATGCTTAGGCATTCACTTGTTATCTTTAAGGTTATAATGTTGTGTTTAGGCTGTCCAAATGAATAGACATCACATGAAGTGTCCTAAGAAGAACACCTGCAACACTGTGTGTGTATGTGTGTGTGTGTGTGAGAGAGAAAGAGTATGTGGATCAATAACTTCCCCTTGGCAGCAGATTTACAGCAGCAGTAAAAGGTCTTCACTGACATCTTCCCTGGCTCTCGTCTCAGTGCTATTCATAGCTCTTATCTTATGATGAACTAGTTTAGTCTCCAGACACGAGCACTGATGTCGACTCAGAGTCGGTTTGGTTCGAGCTGAGCCAATCTAAGAGTGAAAATTAGACAATTTCTTACTAAAGGCTGGTTATCATGTTTATTTTTTTATATTTATACGCTTACCTTAAACATTAATGTTATTGAACTATGAAATGAATTGAAACTGTTGTCTATGGAGGTTAGAAAAGCTTTTAAAATGTGAAATAACTATGATCTGGAGTAATATATCGTCTTTTTTCCCCCGCTGATATTCTAAAATATCTCATTGAGTAAAAAGGAGAGGTAAACATACATGCCTATCTATTTTTTTAATTCTGTCTGTTATTTCAAATTAAAACAAGCAAAATAAGCTGTAGTTCTCTTCTCCTACCAGCAGGTGGGGATTGGTTGTTTATAACACATGGGAGATGGAAACAAAAGGTTTAAATAATTACGTTTTAAAAAAAGCAGGAGTGATGTGAATTTTTTTTTGGAAAAGTGAGTAAAATTATGTTGAATTTGTTTTTGCAGAGTAAGAGATCAGAGGTTGGAAAACGAAAAGCAACTCATCCGACCAATCTATTGCTGGCTGCTTTCACTATTTACTCATTGTACACATTATTTGCACATTTCCATAATTAAACATCAAGTACACTTCAGTCCGCACTATGTCTTTATTACAAAACAACGTCGGTTAGGGCTATAGACTCATGATAATGACCCTATAAACAGGCTAATTAACATGTTGTATAAGGGGAGAGAGGAGAGTGTGAGTGTGTGTGTGCATCATAGGCTAATTTAGGGCAATAAAATATCAGAGACAGTTTGTCCAGTTGGAGACGAACACCATGAGGCTATTTTGGGGAAAAGGATTTGTGTCAGTGGTTAAGGGTAGGATGCGTCTATGCGGTGTCCACAGAAGAGATCTGTGACAACCTGTGTGAGTGTACGTGAGGACTTTGAGCTCATTAAACAGAGTGCCTCTCGCCTCTCTGTTTACGGGACATGAGGTGAAGTACGGGTGGGGTGAGGAAAGACAGCGAGGTAGTGTAACAAGAGGACACCTCTCCAAGCCAAAGCGGCATACTTTGACATAAACAACCAACTTTCCATTAATAGCTTAGGGAAAACGACACGTAATTCTACGCTAAATACATGTTTGGAAGCCAGAGATCCTCAAAAGTTGAGGACTTTTTCTGTGTGGAAAGATGATCTCGGTGAAGAGGGAGGAGGGAGGACGTCAAAGGTGAAGAGGTTTGAATTGCCTCTAAGCATTCCCTTTCAGGCACGCACTCAAACAAGCACACACAAACCAAACTGCCTTATTAACCTATGGCAGAAAGCCATAAAGAGGTGTTATGAAGCTGTGTCATATATTTAAGGTATACCATTACTAGCACTGTTGATGACTGTGGTATAGAAGTAAGTCAGTTGACATAATAATAATAATAATAATTGCCCTTGAGGTTAAAGTTTAATGTTTAGTCATAAAAGGTTGTTGGAAATACACTTAAACATGTCAGACTAATACAAAAGCGACATAACGACTAATGCCAGTGAGATGTCCAGTGAGATGCCTTCTCTACCCCACTTAACAATGACAAGAGACATGTGACATCGAGTGTGCATCTAGTTACCAATGAGTCCTAGAGGAGTAGGCTAGCATTGATTCATTTTGGAGCTTTTCAAGGCTTGCAGAGCTCTATTTTAATGCCATGACGGTCAAACAATGAGCTGCCTTTAGAAGTAAATACAGAGAGTCACCTCTAGCTGGTTGCTTTAAACTACTCCCTCGTCTCTCCCTATGTTCAAGTGACTTACATGTCTTATACAGGACGTTCTGTACATGTAGCATTCAGAAAACTGAGGAACAGCCTGAACTGCAACCATAGCAGAAGCCCCGATATCAAATCACAGAGGAGTGTGACGTTTAATAATTTAAAATAACTAAGTGAGAAATGGGGCCACACGGTGATGTAGTGGTTAGCACTCTCGCCTTGCAGCGAGAAGACCCGGGTTCGAGCCCCGGTTGGAACAAGGGCCTTTCTGCATGGAGTTTGCATGTTCTCCCCGTGTGTGCGTGGGTTCTCTCCGGGTACTCCGGCTTCCTCCCACAGTCCAAAAACATGCAATGTGGGGAATAGGTAAATTGGACACTCTAAATTGACCGTAGGAGTGAGTGTGATAGTGAATGGTTGTTTGTCTCTATCTGTGTGTGGCCCTGGGATGGACTGGCGAACTGTCCAGGGTGTACCCCGCCTATCGCCCGATGTAGCTGAGATTGGCACAGCACCCCCCGCGACCCTCTGGTGGAGGATAAAGCGGTTAGATGATGACTGACTGACTGACTGAAGTGAGAAATGTTGTAGAAAGCTTATTGTGAAGACGGACACACGTGAGACAAAAACTGCAAGAAGAATGTGTGAAGTAAAGATAATGTTTCCAAACCTGCTGCATCAGTACAAATGATTTTTTTAACTGTTTTTTAAAGAGGAGCAAAGTTACAGCCTAGTTCACGGTACAGCCAGATTTTCCAGTCACAGACAAGTTCTGCAACTTTCTAAAAAAAAAAAAAATCCTAATCAGTGCTCATTCGGCCGTCGCCAGTGTGAACCCTTCACTTCAGAGATGTGATAACAGACACTTGCCGCTCTGTCGTGTGAACATGACTTAAATCCTAAAGCTGACCAATCTGTAAATGTCGCAAAAGGGTGCTTAATCTTCTGTGAACACACAACAAACCTTCTGTCTACAGTCTAAGGGTCCTACTGCTTTATTTATTGGTGGCTTTTATTGGTGGAGCGGTTGACGGCAAACAGAAGGTCGTTTCACTTCTAGTGAACACAGCTACAGTGTGAACACAGTGAGGGTTAACACACACGCCAGGATTCGACAGAGCAACTGAACAGAGCCAGCAAACCAACCACAGTCTAGCCATCTACAGCGTGTGCGTGCACGGACATGTCCACCCTTGTTACATACTCACCAGAGAAATAAACTGCGGAGAGGAGGGAGGAAGAAAGAAGGGATGGAGGTGGATGAGAGGAGAGATAAGCAGGCGATGCCCGACCGGGGAGACAGAGAGGAAAGAGTTAAAAAAAAAAGAGAGAAAACACTGGAAAAGAACTGGTGGTAATGAGAGGCAATGGCAGCAGAAATAAAAAGAAGAGGGAGATCATCCAGCAGAGAGCAAGAAACGGTAAACAGAAACACAGAGGAAAGAAACAAACAAATATCAAACGTACCTTAATCTCTCGCTGTTCGACTGATTTCTCCCAAATCTGTTGGTCATAGGCGCCAATCTGGAAAAAAAACAAAAAAAAAACAATCAAATCTATAGAAAGAGGAACAGTAGAGAGAAAGTGGAACAAAGCTGAAATTCTCCAAAATTATTGTTTTACTTTATGAAATCTAATCTGTGTTGACATTGACAGATCTGCAGATGTTTGTTTGTTTTAGTTGTGTAAGGAGGGGTGACTTATTTAAAGCTCTTGCTTCTCCACAAGCACTGTCACGATTACAATTACACAGTATTTAGAGCCACATTTTCACAGAAATTCAGTCAAAGAAACGCATGTGTACACAGAAAAACAGTCACTGCAGACATGATGACATGGCACAGCCAGAAATGCATGGGTGTCATAGACAGATGGTCTATATTTGTAATGTTTATATAAGTTTCTTTATATTATTGTCTGACGTATCGCTGACGTCACAAGCACATTCCGCATTACAGTAATTATGCAACGTTTTGTGCTGTCAGAAAAATTCCAACGGTTTCTGAAAGCCGGAAGTTGCATGTCAAAGGCAGCGTGTGGTTATTATGGTAATTTCACTCGCACTATTTTCCGGAAGCCGGTGAATCAGCGTCTCTGTCGCCGGAGAGGAGAGAATGGGAAGAACACCTGTACATAGTTTACATTTTTTAGCTTGTTTTGCACATTGAGACAAAGACTCAAACAAATGTTGTTGCTACTTAAATTTCAAACTGAACACGCAAAATCTGGTACAGTGCTTTTTCTAAATAAAACCTTTTGTTTTCCTTCATTTTAAATTGTTGATGCACTATTTTAACCTGCAGTAAACTGTAAATAACTGCCAGACATTGGAAGTTATTCAAGCATTTCATTACAGGACATTTTCTGGCCAAAATAAGCAACAAAAAAAGTTAGGTATTTAAGGGTTAAAGAACATGCCCTCGTCTTTTTCACTCATCTTCTACCGCTTTATCCTCCACATGAGGGTTGCTGGTGCCAATCCCAGCTGACAAAGAGCAAAAAGTGAAGGGACACCGTGGACTGGTCGCCAGTCCATTCACTCTCAGTCAATTTAGAGTGTCCAACTTGTCTAATCTCAAAATCTGCATGTTTTTGGACCATGAGAGGAAACCAGAGAACTCAGAGAAGACCCACGCACACACGGAGAACATGCACACTCCATATAGAACTCCAGTCTCCCTGATGCAAAGGCAAGAGTACTAACCACTGCACCAACCGTGTGGCCTGCATTGTCTCCTTGTCTCGGGTAAATCTATATCTATAAATCATGCGCAACCTACTCTGCTAATCTGATCTGATCTGTCCAAATTTAGCCATCTCTTCTACAAGAACATGGATGAGTATTGGAACTTTGACCTCTTTGGGATTTCACCTAGTGTGTATTTTCTCCATTATTTGTTTTCAGCCCATGTCTCTTGTAAGAACCAGTGAAACTGGTCGGAAAAGTCAGATTCAACTGGAGGCTAAAAAACACGACAAGGTAGACGTGTCCCCAAGGCAATATTTGTCACTATCTCACTCAATGTGTGTGTGTGTGTGAGTGAGTGAGAGAGAGAAAGAGAGCAATATGTCACTGTTATCAAACGTGTGAAGAGGAGAAAGTACAGGTTTGCATGCTCAATTAAATCGACGACACTGTTCAACTGGACTGCTGTGATTGTGCCAGTTATATAAGCAATGGTAGGTTTAGTGAATGAAGTGTGTCCACCAACACTACCAAAATAAAAGATGAGGTGATTTCAGTGTGTTTTAGAACCATTTATAACCAAAAGTTATAAAGCAGTTTTTTTTCCCGCCCAATTATTGCAATAACATCACAAATGACAATTATTTCTTCTGTTTAAGTCCCATCTAAAGTTATTAAAACTCCTGGTAGTCGGATAAAAAGAAGAAAAAGGATCTTTTTTAGATAGTGAGAGTGTAAGAAGATCATCTGATGATGTGTGTGTGTGTGTGTGTGTGTTCAAGGCATCTGTGAGTCAACCAGTGGAAACTCTTCATCTTCATTAAACATGAATAGGAAGACAGGTCAAAGACAAGGACATGGAGACAAGAAGAAGAGAAGAAGACTGAAGGAAATTATTTAGGATGCAGCCCTGTTTGGTTTAAAATAACACAAAAGTTTAGCAGACGTGCAATCGGGGTTGATGTCGTGACTTCTGAGTCATCTCAGAAGAAAGTGCGTCGTTTTTGTGCTGTTACTACACAGCAAGTACCCACCAGTCCTGGGGACTCGATATCCCAAAGTCAACAATGAGATAGCAGCGTGAGGTGTGCGTCACACAAGCCTTTTTACTTTGACAATGCTTTGCTTTCCTTTTAAAATGCCAATCTGTTTTTTTTTTTTTTTTACTGCGGCACGTGGCTGTCACAACATCACCACCCTGCAAGGAACATTATAAAATTACAAGCCGCATATTTTTTAATAAGAAAAACAAAGAAAACTTTCAGATAACAGAACACAACGCACTTCTTTGTTGTCAATTAATCAGCGTGTAGTGAGGCTCTGATCTAATGAAATTGAAAATTCTCCTGTCACAAAAACAATTTTTTAGTGACAATAAATCATATTTATTTGCAGCTTGTACAGAAAATTAAAGAAGGACGTTCGAGAGGTCCTGAATATGCTAAAATAAAAATAAAAAACGACCATGCTACCAACAAAACTTCATGGTAACACAAAATCAAACATTATAATTTTTTTTCATATAAGTTGATATATTAAATACAAATATACAGATCAGAGGCAGGGGTGCCGTAAGCGTGGCCCCCATTGCTCCTGCACCTGGCTTGTGTGTGCAAAAGGTCTAATTACAATGTGCTGGAACACATATTAAGGGTCTTATTTGAGGGTTTAAATAAACACAGACACACACACACACACACACCTCTTCAGTGCACTGGAGACCAATAAATCTGATGTGTGACTGACTGACTTTACTGTGTGACATTTGTGGGATTGATGGCTAATTTTCCACATCACTCAACCCATTACCACACACACACACATAACAAGAGACTAAAAGGACGAGGCAGCTATGAGTGGAGAGATAAAGGAGGAGAGGGTGTGAGATAAAGATGAGTATGGAAAGAAAAGTCATTGCACACACATACCCACTCTGTTACATCATGGAGTAGTGAGATAAGAGTGATCTGCCCAAGTAGAATTAACAGCACAGTAAATCCTCTTAACACACACACACACACACCCTTCCTCACAACACCTCACCACCCTCAAAACATCTGTTTGATCACGTTTCTGCAAAATAAACAAGCTCTTAAACAACAAAACACACGTCGCCTTTCCTCCTGTTTTTAAATTTTGCATAATTTTTCTTTAAATGAATGAATGAAACCTAATGATTGATTTCATTAAAACAACTAAATCTTTTCTGTGATTTGACAAATCCAAAAGCTGAGAGGAGACCAGAAGGGAAGACGACAACGACGACGACGATCATGCCAAGTGTGCCGCATGCTGCGGCAGTGCTCGGGGGTCACCATGACGACGGATGGAGGGGAGGGATGATCCAGGCAGAGTGAGGGAGAGTGGGATTATGTCGGAGAAGCAGAGTTGAGGGTTACATAAGTGCCACTGCAATGGACGAGCTACTACACATGCACGCGGGGAGATTATCTCAGCCTGTTTACAGAGGGATAGCGACGCGGTTTAAGCTCGTGTCTGCGGCAGACATTCATACGTTCATCAAGGATTCAACACATTAGCACGTATCGGGGGGGAGTGTTCATTATGGCGTTTTACCCGTTGGCTTGGACTAGCAAGGGTTCAAGTATCAGATACAAGGAGAGTGTGTAGCCTTTTTTTTATTTTACTTTAAAAAAGGTGAAAATGTGAAAAGTTTCATTGTTTATCGTGAGTTTTTGTCATTTAGAACAATATTTGATTTAACAGGTTTCTACAACTTTGTAGAACCCGTAGTTCCTCTTACCTCCATGTCCATTTTCTTAGACATATTTACAGTTGTGCTTTGCCCTCACTCCTCTCAGAGTGTAGCACACAGTGTGAGGTTTGTTATTGGAAATAAATAAAAACTACTAGCACTGTTACCATGCAGCTAAAAGACCTGAGGTTCTTACGACCCTGGACCAAACTGGAAGAACCTTGGGTCCCAGCTCCGAGTTCTCCAGTTTCCTCCCACAGTCCAAAACATGCACAGATTAATTGAACACTAAATTTCTCATAGGTGTGAATGTGAGAATGAACAGGCGATCTGTGTCAGCTGGGATTGGCCCCATTGACCTACGAACCTCAAGTGGAGGATAAAGTGGTACACAATGAATGAATGAACACCAACGCTATGCCGCCTGCGTAGCACACAGCCGTAAACAAAGTAAACAACCAGTATTGTGGAACCACAGACTGAGATTTTGCTCAGATTTTTAGTCGAGAACTGAAGCAAAGGCTAAAAAAACAGATTCAATCAAGAGAAAATGCTTGACAAAAAAAGGTGGAACTTAAATGTATCAAGCAAAATGCCAAATGTGTGCGCATCAAACATCTGTGATGGACACAGCTTCTCCAACAAAATGATACATGTCTCAACCTCCTGCAATGTATTCCTCCATATCTTTCTTACTCCCGACCAGTTTGTAGAAACTCAGTGCTCTCTACTGCGCGACTAGCAGGAATGGAAAATCCCTCGCCTACTTATAAGAAGCACCTTTTTAGGTGTGGCTAGTTTTGACACTGGTAGTCAACCAGTGGAAACACACACACACACACACACACACACACACACACACACACACAGACACTACACAAGGGGATACTTTCAGTTTCTGCTCAATCTCATATTTTCTGATTTATCAATCACTGTACCAACCAATTTAGCTCACGGTGAATTTTCCTTCATTATGGATTAATCGGTCGACCGTTTTCTTGACTCATCAGTTGGTCGTTTGGTCCAAATAATGTCAGACGATGTTGAAAAACGTTGAAAAATCGGCGTTGTCCAAAGCTCAAAATGATTTTTTTGTCATTCACATTTAAGAAGCTGAACAATAATCGGAGCTATTAAGGGATTGATAAATAATCAGTTACATAGGGATCAATTGAATAATTGTTTCAGCCCTGTAAACAATTAATTGCTCATCACAATGACATTAAATGAATCAACAAATATTCACAACAGAACCGTGACCCTATAAATATTGACCACACAACTTTACTCAACACTAATCAGAATTTATAGAAGATTCAGAAAACAGTTGAAGTTGGACGACCAAAAACAACCTCTGTGAAAAAATAAACAAGTGAAACAACACTAAAGAATTTGGGTCAGACAGCTGATTGTGGCACGAGGATTAACCCCCTCTGCTGTGTTTTCACGCAACCATGGCAACGGAGGTGTTGCTATAGAGTGTGCCAGGTCTATTCTCAGCTCGGACAGGTGTGTAATGACAAATGGCAAAAGTGAACAAAAAGGCCAGTCACATTCACAGACATCAATGTCTCACTTTCGTTCAAATAAAACAGAAAAGAAGTAAATATGTACATTAAATAACATGGAACAAGATAGCAGCTGATCAGTGCCAATCAACTACTATCTATCAATCATTTCTAGAACAAACCTGTGTATCTGTTTGTCTACACAACAACATTAGTTACATTTTGACAAAGGTGTGAGTGAAGTGAGTTTGTTCCAAAATATCAGAATACTTTTCTGTAACAAGGCGACACGGCAACAAAGTACATTTTTAAGGAGACAGGAGGAGAGAGGAAAGCAAAGGAATGATGAGCCAAAAAAAAAGAAGGGACAGGATTAATGGCACACACACTAATTTAAAACTAAACCCAAAAAAATGACAAGTGCCTTAAGAGGTCATTGAAAGCAGCAGCTCATGTGAGCAGCTGAAGCTGAAGTCAGCTGAGGGGGAGAAGGCCCCTCAAGCAGAGACACGGTCGACTGAAGAGGGAACATGTCCCTTTCCTCAGAGTGAACCTCGCTGTTGACGCAGACAAGTCCAGGCTGAGAGAGGAAGAAATTAAAGTCTATGAAATGCAGCCTGATAAAGAAAAGCGATGCTGCATTTCATGAAGAAGGTTAGCGACAAAACCTCTGTGACCTCAAAGAGCAGCTGCAGGATCCTGTTCTCAGCAGAAGCTGACGACCTCTGAAACTGAGAGGTTTATTTATTTCCTTGAAACTGCAGATGCTGGAGCAAAAGACTTAGAGGCTCTTTGAAGCAGAATATGTATCATCAATATAAAATCTTAAGATATTTCTCAAATCGAACCTCCTGGAAAAGCAGACTAAGAATATTCACAGTAAGACGCGCTGATCCTGTGAATATCCACAGAGCTCATCCATGGATATGAACCGTGTCACTAAACGGCATCTTAAAATAGACTTTAAACCACACAAATAAGCTATAATCTCATGAAGTACAACTAGATAAATAGTTAAAGACCAAAAGCTCAAACACAACTATGTCCAGACGACCAGACTGTGACTCAGATCGGACTGTGTGGACACAGAAATCCCGTCATATTAGAATCCATGAGCATTGAGACAACAAACAGCAATGAGCAAACGTGACATTCTCTGAAGCTAAATGTCACACACACATTCGACCGATTTTATCGCCAACTTCAACATCTAGTGGTTAGCACTCTTGCCTTTCGCAGCAAGAAGACCTGGGTTCGCGACCCAGACGGAAACAAGGGCCTTATGGAGTTTGCATGTTTGTGTGTGGGTGACTTTTCTCCATTTTCAGACTGGCGACCTGTGCAGGGGACGTACTCCACCCTTCGCCCTATGTCAGCTGGAATTGGCACCAGCGACTCTTATGTGGAAGATAAAGTGGTAGCAGATGGATGGACGCTTGAAGCAGGTGGAAAAGATGGCATACTGGTAAAAGACCAATGGAAATAACTGCCATTTTTAATCACTAGTTTTTCTTCACCTGCTGCTTATGTCCGTGAACTAACTGCCAGTATTCGCTTTACAAACATAAATGAGCATTTTATCTTACCGGGTTATTGCAATTTCAGTAGAACGTTTGCGATATATGTGAAGGGAAACCAGCTCTCTGATCTGTAATCAATCAGGTGTGAATCAGAATTGGGAAAATGTGGCAGGTCATGTCAACAACCAGCTGAGCTTCCTGTTTGGCAAAATCAAACACTGCGTCACTCTGTGTGGTGCCGTGGCAGATATAGACCGTGTGGTTACACTTTGGCATGGCACTGTGGTCGGGGGGGGGGATGAGAGAGAGAGAGAAATCTTACTCAACAACAACACCTTCGCAAATAAATCATGACTCATGAATAAGTGTGACTGCCTGACCAGAAATCTGAACCTTTTTAGAAAACACATGAAAAAATGATGAAACATTTGTTGCCGCCCTCATAGAGTGACTCTGTTTACGGTATCCACAGCATTATTAAAGTGTCAGTGTTCCCTGAAGATAATCCAGAATAGCAGGAAAAACTATTTAGACAAGTGAACAGCAGCAGAATAATCTGCAGCCCTCACTCTCACAGCATCTACACAATGAAGCACCACAACACATGTTTTTTTCTCCCACCACGCGAGGCGTGCCGTGAACCGGGAGCTCCATTTAAGAACTCTGACACTTAAATATTCTGCTCAGGGCCGTGCTTCTTTATTTGGCAGCATTTCAGGTGTTTGCTTAATGCCAAACCTCAAAGGACCTCACGCTCTCTATGACTTTGCCCTTCAATGGTTCTGACTACGTTAATGAAACACACGCCTGACAAAGACAGTACCACTGTTGAGAGGTGAATAGAATCCTATTCCAATGACTCAAGATCGTGACGTGTAAAATCCACAAACATGATCCTGAACAGTGTTTTGTATTGTATTTAATTCACAGTCAGGTAGTCAGTGGAAAATTAAGCTCTTAATTTGTTTGAAAAGCGAAGTCAGAGATAAAGAAGCCCTGAGGGGCGACAGTCAGATGGGTGTGATCTCCTTAAAAGGAGGGTTTTATTCACTCGTGACTCAGCAGTTACCATCACTAATGCACCTTTTCACTGACAAACTTTTAATTCCAGTCTCTTAGACTAATCTCACAGAGCTGTAGGTTTGGAGCAGGCATAATTACAGACTTAAGACATTTTAAATAAGCAAACTTTCAAAAAAGAAAGTGTTGTTTAGGGTGTAGGCAAAAGAAACTTCTCATAATTCATAATCAGCATAATCCCATTGCAGCGAAAGTGGTTTATCTGTCAACCCGCTGAAACGTATTGGAAGAATGAACTGTGATTTCAGACTTCAAACTGTGATTGGAAACTCAAAAACTGCGGAGGGCAGCATTGTACCTCTTAGTGTGAGGCCTGCTGGAACCAAGTGGAAAAAGAAGAAGAAGAAGATGGAGAGAAAGAGTGAGTAGAGGAAATAACAGGCTGCATCAATCGAGGCCGAAAAGAGACAGATGACAGAAGGACGGGTTTGTGAGGACAGAGAGACGGGCAGGCATACAAGTGTGTAAGGTGAGAGCTACAAGGGGAGCAATGCTGGAGTCCAGCAGAGGATCTGATATCTGATACGATGGAACAAGGAGACACACAACACCAGGCTGGTTTAAACATCGTGCAGGACAAATGACTCGACGATGCGGCTGCTGCTGCTGCTGCTGCTAACAGCACTGAACTATTCTCTGCCAAAAGCACTGGGTGAACAAACAGTCTAATCAAATATCTTCTTTTTAAAGGAAAGGGAGCGTTGAATTTGCAGCAAATTGCATAACATACCTTTAAAGTCAATTAGATGTGACCACCTTCACATGTATCGTTTGTTTATGCAACACATCTCTTTGCATTAATTAAATAAATTTTATCTATGCATTATCAGTGTTTTAGATACACTTAAATACATATAAAACTATATAATAAATATAAATATAAATAAAATCTGACATAACCCTAAATTTAAGCAGCGCAGGACACCACACAAACTCGTTAAAGTCGACAGGAACTTAAAGTAGCCCCATGTCACTTATGAATGACTTTAAAGTTGATTATTCGGTGAATTAACAACTGACAAAATCCATGAGCTGCAGCTGAAAGATCTGTCTTGTGTTGTTCCATAAATAGAATTGTATTTGTTATATAAATACTGTAGGTGAATAAGGAGTCTCTGGTCTTTGTGCATTTCATATACTGATGTGTACACTTAAACGTGTAGTCACACATGTAGATTGAGCAATATTCACTGACTGATGGACAAAAATAGACTTACGATCCTGGCAAATTCAAATTTAACAAACAGCAACATCCAATGTGAACAGTTTTAAAGCTTCTACTCAATCCTATATTTTCCATTTATATGTTTGTTTTTTTAAAGAGAGCTGCAAAAAAATGCAAAATGCACACATGCAAGTCCAAGAAAAGAAGAGCATCTTACCTTTTTCTGGTACCACACCACAGCATCTTTTACTTTGGAAGCCATTTACATTTCCCTTCTCCTGCCTAGGGCATCTTAGACTGAAAACACAGCAAGAGAGAGAGAGAGAGAGAGAGAGAAGTAGTGTCAATGACGAGTAATGAGGCAAGAGGGAGGAGGACTTGCATCTATATACCTGGTAGGTAGGTGTGTCTTAACAACTGACAAAGGGGGGGAGGAGGAACACGTGTGTTTATTCTGATTTACGTGAAGGCGTTCACTTACTCTCTCACTCACACACACACACACACACACACACACACATTTAATTCAGCATGTCATCTCCCATGACACCCACCATACAACATAAACAAACACGTGGGAATAATTACTACTACAGTGATTGTGGTGTTGGAGCTGGATGATGTTTCTATTGAATCATAATGTGACACATACACAGACAAAACAGTGTCATTGTTAATAAAGGATACACACTCTTTAACACTTCACGTTTCTTCAATCTCTGTTAAAATGACTACATGGGGGTTTATGCACCAGTTTGAATTGGTACGATAAAGGAAACTATACATTTTTACATAGCATTTATTTTTAAAGCTCATACAGACACACAACATATGACACAATTCAACAATTCACACAATACAACAATAACTGCTTCTTACACACATTTATTTGAAAGATTGCTCAGCATTTTTGTCACCTGGCAAGGGAATACAGACCGAAATTAGTAGCTTGTACTAACTCCAGCATATTTGCATGTGTTTATTGGTTCACTGCCTCATCCCTTATAAATAAGCAAGAAATAATATGAAGAGATTCAGTGAATAAAGGATATTTAGAAAATCATGTAACTGAACCGCCAGTTGCTGCATTTTCACTGCACTGGAAAAGTGGAGAGTAAATG
Source organism: Solea senegalensis (assembly GCF_019176455.1). Classification (NCBI taxonomy): domain Eukaryota; kingdom Metazoa; phylum Chordata; class Actinopteri; order Pleuronectiformes; family Soleidae; genus Solea; species Solea senegalensis. Next base: position 28,906,636 of record NC_058023.1, on the reverse strand, counting down.
TGTTGCATTTTAATGGAAACTTCAAGAGTTTCTCTCACAAGGGAGTCACGTCCGCGAAAAAACAACAAAAACAAAGATGTCTCATTGAAACAAGCAGCGGCATGTGTTAATATGAATACTGCTGTCACGTCAACGATGATGATGCTGATTAATGACTCACTTTATTAACTGGATGTTTGTTCTTTGCTCATTAGCAACAGTTCAATGGTCTGGTGTAAGATTCCATGCAGTGGACACTATACCATTATATTACTATTATATGATAACAATTGTCCCTGTATCTGCCTGAATTTCTGTGGCATAAATGTGTTCTACAAAGCTTTATTTCACTTAGGGCAGGGGTGTCAAACATACGGCCCGGGGGCCAGAACCGGCCCGCCAGAGGGTCCAATCCGGCCCACAGGATGAATTTGTTGAAATTTCACACTATGATTACAATCTAAACGGAATGTCAAATGCAATATTTTTCACTTCCAGATACCTGTGACTAAATGTTTGTGCCCTTATAGATCCAGTGTGATGTGTACATAGTAAATTTAGGCATGATATTGTTGAAATTCCACTTACATTTTTCAAGAAATGTCATGTTTTGTAAAAATGAAGTTCTTGTTGGTCATAGGTTATTATGCTATTATTTTACTGGTCCGGCCCACTTGAGATCACATTGTGCTGTATTTGGCCCCTGAACAAAAATTAGTTTGACACCCCTGACTTAGGGCAAGCGGCGTCGTTTGAAAATCAGAAGGTGAGAGTTCTGACTCCCACCTTTCACGGTCGCCATTCTCAGAGTGATGAAGTCATCCACGAGTAAATAGAAGGCTCAAGGCGTGACCTTGAGACCGAGTGTGTTTACGTTAAAGACTTTCTTGAAAAATAATGCATCAACAACCGTTCTCTTGACAATGTTTTGGGTGAGGCTGAGAATGTCTGAAGTACCCTTGTACAGTCTTGACCTAACCCACAGTGTACACTAGGCTAGCAGTCAATCTTACAGTCAGTGTGTTATTACAGCGAGTCGACACCGAAACTGGATCTTCTGGTGATGGAGTAGATACGACGCTTGGTCATTGTGATTGAGTGTCAAAGGTATGCGACACCGACAATAACATAAAGTGGTTATTTTGTTCGCGAGCACACACACACGTGAGTATCTACTTATATCAGTCTGATACAGTTAAAAACATGACAAATACCCTTATTTGGTCACATGACTGCGACTGACTCACTTACACCTCTCTTTACAGTCAACACACAGAATAAACTCTGCAGATAGGCAGGGGTCAACAACAACAACAAAACAAAACAAAATCAAAACAATAACAAAAGGCCTCATTTGATGACGTTGGGAAGAAGTGTGGGATCAAGGGAATTGTCTGTTTGGTTCTCCTGCGGTGGCAGAATGAGTAGCAATGACGAACACGTTACATTATGACAAACACTGACAATGTCTGTACAATAACATAATAAAAACACAACACACATCTAGTAGGACTGATTACTTCCTTTCTCTGATGTTTCACAGGGAGTTTTGACGTTCGAGCAGAGGCGATGAGGCAAATGAGTTAAATAAAACAATGGTCCATTATAGAATTTAACATTTAATAATGAGTCAGTGCAGCAGAATAAGGAAGAAGATGTGGTTTTTAAGCACAGGGGACTAGCGGTTTGCCACTCTTTTACCCCCTCTTCCCTTTTGTCTGTTTCTTTTCCTCCACATAACATCAATTTCCTCTTCCTTCTCCACGTAAATAGAGCTCGTTTATACTAGGATTCCGTTATCTCAACGTGGCCCGAGAGACAATTTTAGCTGACTTGACCAAAATAAACCAGAAAATATGTGAAGAATGACGTTTATCTTTACAAATCCTGTGATGAATTGTATCTTACTGTAATGTGTATTCTTTGCCGATTTAATCTGTGTTTTTAATATTAGTACCTACTTAAATATCAGCCGCATAACCGGTTGAAATGTTACACATGAACGCTATTATCTTATCATACCGTTGGACAACACAGTGTTTATACTGTGTATGTGCGATTAAAATCACCACTCAAAACTGAGACGAGAGTGTGGAAGAGTGCGAGAGTCTGGAGTTTGCGGTAATGGAGTCAGCACAAGCTGCACGTCAAGTATGAAGTTCCAAAGAAGGAAGGAGACAAAGGCTTTTACTGGAGTCTGACGGTGCTATTAAACACACACACACACACACAAACATTCTTCTTGACCACTAGCAGGCACAATACACAGAATTGAAAATACCCATTTCTTCTTATTTGAATGCTGAACAGATGTGTGCAGAAGTGTTGTGTGTATGTGTGAGCGGCTGCTCGTGAGCACATGAGTGCGTGTACACTTTTGCCTCAGAAGGCAAGAGACATTTTTAGAAACAGGAAGACAGTCTTTTGCCCTGCCGTTGTCTACAATTACAATCATAACCCCTCCCTCCATCTTCAGCTGCTGAAACACAGACACACACAGATGCACGGTGCACTTGCTTTCATCTGTGACGGTGCAAATAAAACATAGTGGAAAGGAGAAGGGAGGAAACAGAGAGTGGGGGACTGTGCTGGTTGTCCTTTTTCTATGAGCTGCGGTTACACAAGTAAATGAGTTCACATGGGGCAATAAAAGGCTTCGTACTTCAACTTAAGGGATGGTGACAGAGGCGGTGAAAGAAAGGGAATAATGGACAGATCAAGAGAGACGACATACAGTATGGAGGGTGAAAAAAGCGAGAAACGTGCTCTGTCTTCCTTCCTCTGTTAACATAAACACAGACGCGTTTCTCATTCACACGAGGAGAAAACGCCCCACACTGAACTGACACAGTAACCAGGACACGCCATTTCCACAACTCAAATACAGATTCAATGAACCATTAGGCTTCAGGCGAACATGAATGCAAATAACAGTAGCACTCAAAGCTACCCCAAGGAATTTTAGCTTGTGCTACTTAGACATAAAAACTCGGGAGAGATTTATGCCTATATAAGCTTTAGACTTAGAATATGTCTATAAATATCATCCATTAATATGTCCCGTGCAAAAGTCTTAAGGCACTGCCAGCTTTGTTATTTTATGTATGTCAAATTCTGTGACCATTGGAACGATGCGACTGACAAGTGTTATACATTAGCAAAATTTCAACGACTTTAATTTACACAGCATGTGTATGATATGCTCAAGCACGTCTTGGAATAATCCAGGCGTGACAGACATTTTTCAGAGTATATATATATATTTTACTACATGAAATAGACGATTAGGGTTGTTGAGTGGGGGTCACACTAAATACTTGACAATTTAACCTATGACCTGGACCTTTAAGGACACTTTTAAACAGATGAGCAGCCCAAAGTGATCACTCACAAAAGAAGCAGTGCTCAGTGCAAAGTTCCAGGACAGTTGGTAAGTTAGCTTCTGTTAGTGGTGAGTTCAAAATCATCGCTGAGGTACACAATGAAAACAGCTTGTCATCCACTTTTGTCAGGTGTTCTTGGGTTCTAAAGGCACATATGTGGACTCAACTATACCAACGTGACTAAGTTGTCGTGACAAAGAGTACAAGTAATAATAATAATAATAATGTCCTCATGTTTGTGTTTGTGTGACGCATGCGAGGCATCTGCATAACATTGAAGGAATACAGTAGCATGTCACTAAATATTAGTTTGAACTGAATTTTCAGAAGAAGCGACGACCTCAGTGTCGCGCAATCAACGGTAAAAACTCACAAACGGTGACATTGTGCAACCACAAAACAGCAATTGTCGGAACAACCAGACAATGATCCAGACAGACAAGCCTCAGAGAGCGTCACTCCATCACCAGTGGAGTAGGCTCCCAAACAGCAAACAGCAGTGTTTTTGTTTTTACCTCTCTGAGACATTTCTGACACATGTAAGACCTTCAGAGACGGCGATAAGAAAGACAAGAAGATTGTCCCTGTTCAAAGCCTGACAATCCCTTCATCAGACCTCAGTAATGCCAACTCTGATTCACACACACGGCATCAGACACAAACACAGACACGGATTATTGCCTCATACGGCTACAGACACACACAATTAGCTGGAAACTGCTCGGTTATTATTACTTATGCTGGAAAACATAAGATGGAGAAATAGGCTGGCAGTGGAAAAACACACACACTCGCAGTGTTCCCAAAATACAGTGTGGTTTGCTAGAGGGTATTTAGGGAACAGAGCCCAGACAACAGACACACACACACACACACACACACACACAGCTATTCTTAGGGCGCTGCAGTGACTTCCATTCATTTGGACAGTCTTAACATAGAATTATTCCTAACCTTAATCATAACTATGGAGTTAGATTTGTGTCAGTATTATCAAACAACACTTTTTAAAAAGCAAACAACACATATAGAGACAAACAACCATCCACTCACACCTACGGTCAATTTAGAGTGTCCAATTTGCCTAATCCCCAAACTGCATGTTTTTGGACTGTGGGAAGAAGCCGGAGAAAACCCACACACACACAGGTAGAACATGCAAACTCCTTGCAGGAAGGCCCTTGTCTTGAACCCAGGTTTTCATGCTGCAAAGGCTAGAGTGCTAACCACTACAGCAACCGTGTGGCCCTAAATGTAATAAATGTTTTAATTAAAATAGTTGTAAGTATTCAGTGTTTGTCCGATTATCTTTGAGATTTTACAGACAAGCTGTAAGGACAGTGACTCCAATATAATAATTTTGAATGATTCATCGAGATTTTGTTTGAAATTAGTGTATTTTGAGGTTCATTTTTGTTTCCTCCATTCATAAAGTCTTAAAAAGTGTTGCTTGCTTCGTTCAGTTAATGACTAACCTTAGCCAAAATTCCCGTCTTAGCCCTGAACTTAACCAGTTCCTCAGAAATGAGGTTCTTCCTGGTCCTGACAAAGATACTATTTATTCCAGAAAAGGTTGAGTAGGTACTATTTTGTAGTGGAAAAACATCCTAAACTGTGCCATGCTGTGCCGAGGCGAGGCAAGCTGGGACCATAGGTGGAAAAGGGCCAAAAAATACAATATTTATATTTTCAACACAGGAAGCTGAATTTATAGAGCTTAAAAAATAATATAGTAGCTCAGTAGCAGCACTACAAACAAAAAAAAGTTTCTTTCACACACTTACCATTACAAAGCTCGCAAGGAATTTAACATTGATGACAACCACCAACACACACACACAAATACACACAAGGTTTGCAGCTCAGCCAAGTCTGTCTGACCAATGAACTGACCCATTTACAGAGAGAGAGAGAGGGTGGTCAAGTAAGACAGCATGAATTATGTAGGCCATTGTTTATGAGAGGGCTCTTTCTGTGACTGAGATCTTATGTGTGTGTGTGTGTGTGTGATAGGGGCGTTGGGAGACAAGTGGGTGTGGTATGTGTCTTTGTGCGTGCAGGAAATTGTGGCGTGTAATTAGTGTTACTGTATGTCTGTAGCAGTGTGTGTGTGTGAATGTGAATGTGTCAGTGGTGGAGAAATGTGGAGGTCTGAATGCTCCTTCTGTGTGTGTGTGTGTGTGAGGTAAATTAGAGTATAATGATATTTAAAAACAAAGAAAGGCAGCCACACTCTAAAAACTAAAAGTAATGATTGTTTTTCAGTGAAGTCCACCAACACCTACGTTTGGTTTGACAATGGCATAAGTATGAATGTAAAGAGATTAAATTTAAGTATGTATAACTGTAAAAGGGTGAAGAAAAAGATTTGTTTACACAAAACAGAACAAGATCACTCCTCTGGTTTGATTCCACGCGGACCGTCTTCATGGAAGACGAGATGGAAAATTTAATTCCTTGGAAACCACTTTTGGCCAGAGTTGACGACATAGTTGCTATTTGGGATGAAGAAATAGGAAGTGCTTCTTAAAGGGCGAGAAAAAAACCCAACAGATTACAACATAGAGCTGCCTTAATTTTGAGATTATTGTGACAGATGTTGCCATTGTGATACAATTCTTGAATTTTGCATCTTCACCATCGTTTCTAACGGATTTGCCAGATTTTTTCTTGTGTTTTCATGTGTTGTGTTTAAGCCGCCAACCACAAGTTGGCAGCAGGCTTTTCTGTCATTTCACTCTCTCCCCCAACTGCTATTTCCACAATGAGAGATTTTCTTGAAATGGAGGTGAGGAGCTAGCTTACAGTATCCTTATATACCGTAATGTATAATATAGTCATCCTTGTTGGGATAAGTATCGTGTCTTATTTTTTTTTCAAATAAATTGCAGGGTTTCCCTATGGATATTGCACTTGGACGTATTGCAACTTTGTTTATTTCACAATTAATAACTGTGTGGACCTAATAGAAAATAGAGCTGCAGCTAACGGTTATTTTCATAATTGATGAATCTGTCGATTACTTGCACAATTTATCGTTGTAATCGCTTGGTCTGTAAAATATCAGAAAATGTTAAAAATGTCAATCGGTGTTTGTCAAACATGGAAATGATGATGTTCTCGATTGTCAAACCAAAATGATTGAGTTTCAGTGATTTCCTTGTCAAGTGGAGCAAAGACACGAAGAAGATATCCACATTTAAGAAGCTGAAACAATCAGAAATCTTGTTTTGATAATGAAAAAAGCTTCAAATCAATTAATCGATTTAATTAAGTAATAGATTAATAATCGCTTTATCGAGTAGTTTCTTTGAGCTCTAATAGAAACCATGTAAAATAGGGCCAAAGCCAAAATGTGTGTCAAATAACCAATTTAGATCAAATATTGTCCTGACCTAAATACATCATAGTCTACAGACCACAGAAAACATCTTTGTTTCTCTCAGATCTGCACAATAACACCGGTAATCATTTAGAATATGTAATATCGCAATTTCAGTCAAAATAATCACAATTACATATTTATTCCAAATCGTTCAGGCCCCAATGTAAAACATAAAAGAGCTTTTTTATGTTTCTACTTCTCATACAAACTGGTGACAGCTGAAACGTCTAATGAAAAAACATGAGCAGGAGAGGAGAGGAGAGGAGAGGAGAGGAGAGGAGACCTCCTTCATGAGTCTGGAAACTCGTGATGAGTAACACAAGCTGTTCTCTCTCTTTCTCTCTCTCTCTCTCTGGGTGTTCTATATTTCATGATGGGTGCAGGTTACATTTCTAAGCCGGGCCGAGGGGGCACGTGTGTGTGTGTGTGTGTGTGTGTGTGTGTGGATAATTTGCATGCCTACAAGAAACAGAACGCCACACAATCAGTGATGAAGAGTCGGAGGTGACGGGGATTCTGTGTGTGTGTGTGTGTAATGAAGGGGTTGCAGGACGTGAGGATCATGTTTTCCTTACCCTATAGTTGGGATTCTCTAACAATCTCAAGTAACACGACAAAACCCTACACTTGACCTATACAGGGCTCGAATGTACACACAGTCACACACACAGCTATTCATCTGGGGACTCTGCATTGACGTCCATTGATTTGAATCGACTTAGATTTACTTAAACTTAAGCAAGTTCTGCCTCATCAGGACCATGTTTTGGTCTCCATGAGGACTACAGATCCTTACAAGATTACACCAGTAAAAAGGTCCAAACACACACTCATCACGCTACTGCTCATTTGTTAAAAGGAGTCATGAGCGTAAAAGTGTCCAGCTCACATGGACGAGATACCAAAACATACTGAAGGAAGAAAGAAAATGATCAGTGATCAGGCTCACAGACACACATTTAAAATGCTTTCATGACAAAACACAACTTACTCATCTTGTAACCGTAGTCAGGTGGTTGATCTAAATTCATCACATGCCAATAATCTAATCGGTTCAGTCGACATAGCGATCCTTCTTCATGGGACGATCCTTACTGTGGCTGCTTTATAGGACAGGATGTTTCTAATTTAGACTTTTGGCCGAACATCAATGAGCCATCCTTCCTGGGTCAAGTTATTTTTGTCTGACCAACATTTGAGGGTTTTTGTCAGATTGGTTAATGTTACACAGTCCAGTCCAGTCTAGTCTAGTCTAGTTTAGTCTGCACACTGCAGGTAGGGCTGCAACTTACGATTATCAAAATTGATGAATCTATTGATTGTTTTCTCAATTAATCGAGCACTTGTTAGGTCTGTAAAATGTCAGAAAATGTTTATCGGTGTTACCAAACCTAGAAATGATGATCTCAAATGTCTTGTTTAGTCCACAAAACAACTTCTTTGTCATATGGAACAAAAAAAACCCCTACGATTATGAAAATAGTTGACGATTCATTTAGTAATCGCACAATCGAATAACCGCTGCTGCCAAACACACACCAGTACACACTGGTGTGACCCTGCAGAGACACAACTTCTGTCATCGTGTGGGACACAGACAAAAGGAACAAAAAAAGTGGAAAAAAGCTACACTTCCTTTTTGAGAAGAGCACAAGAGGTAAACACGGGGCTCTCTTAAGAATGGGCGTGGGTGTGGGTGTTGGGGCTGACATCAACTGAAAGGGGGGTTTTGAAGGATGTGGTGCATAAACAAAAAAAGGGCAGTTTGGTTTGGGGAGATCATGCAACCAGAACCACACACGGTGAACTCACCTCTGGTTAAGGCCGTGTAGCAGACTAATGTTTCGTCCTCACAGCCAAACTGGATCAGGAGCTGGACATACAGAGAGAGAGAGAGAGAGAAAGACATGATGACATGTGACTTTCAAAGCATCAACAGCTGTCATGCACTCACAAGCCACTTCATTAGGTACACCCGTTCAACTGTTTGTCAACGCAAATGTCGAATCAGCAACTATATGCATTCAGTCACAGACATAGTCACAGTCGCTGAAGTTCTAACGCAGCATCAGACACGACGGTGTGAATATTTTAGAAACTGCTGTTCTACTGGGATTTTTATATATATATATATATATATATATATATATATATATATATATATATATATATATATATACAAACAGACTAAGCTGTTAGTCTCACACACAATAGTCTGAAAATAGGGGTATTATTGTGGTTAAGTCTTACATGACCGCAATAGTTTGCAAGGTTTATGTTGAGGATACAGGGGAATCAGAAAATGTTTTTTTAACCCTGCCCTACATTATTTGGGGTAATTATAGGTGTACTTTCTGTATTTTGAATGGCTGAAATACCTGATGTGTTTACTCTGAGGCCAACAAAAATAGCCTGGATAGTTGCAGTCAAACAAGGGAGGTAACCTTCTATTCCTGAGTTTCTTTAGGGCGAGACGTTTTAAGACGGGCCGGCGTGAACTTCACTCTTGTACGACTGCAGCAGCTAAATCATTAGCGCTGCTGCTGCTACTGCTGCTGCCATCGCCGCACAGTGCCAACATGGTGGCCGTCTCCAGCACAACACAGCGACAGTTTTTACACATCAAAAGTCGAGAGAAACCACACAGACGAGTTCAAGGCGGACTAAGGTCTTGTGAAAGGAACGAGGGACAGAGCTGTTCATCAAAACCACAACTGCAGCGGTTTGGAGCAAAAGCAACAGTAACCGGATATCAGCTGGCACTCGACAGTCAAATAAGCATTATGTTGGTTTTTAGATGGAGATGAATGCACTGTGGAAAAGTCAACAGTTCAATGCATTTATATTAAGAGTACACTGTATTATTGATTGCTTTTGATCAAGAATAAAAATGTGCCAAATCAACCAAAGATGAAAAATTTGTTGTTTCAAAGGAATATTCCATTTACATTCTTGTTTAAATTCCTGGTTACAGAGCCTTGTCTGATTTAAGTCTGCGGTCATTGACTTATCTGATTTGCTGAGTTCACTCTCTTAAATAGGAATAATCTCTGATTTCTTTGCTCCTCTATGAGATTAACGTGAATATCTTTACTTTGAGGAGGAAACGATTTTACAAGACAATTTGAATAATCAAGAAAATAACGTGCAACTATGTCTACGTCCACTGCAGTAAAACCTCCTATAGGACGTTGTAACGTGATTAGGATTGTGTAATTCAACTAATGTTAAAATACTTCCCATCTCAATCTGATTATTGACTGAGCATACTGTAAAGTGTTCTAATTACCATCCACATGACACTTCAGGCCTTATTCCTTCTTGTTGGGCTCAAACCATCACCTGGTAACTATCAACTTATTGCAGACACATTTTTTAATAATTTTTGTTGCCTTCTCAATCTGATTATAGCTCAGTATGACCTTAATTCAGTTTATACGATTAAGTCTTCTTTAAACTGTTCAGGTTAACAGCAAAATATTGCCGTCTGCGTATGAGCCGGCAACATCTGCGCTTTTTCTACCGAATAAATGCCTATTTAAGATGAAATTGGTAGAATAATGATGTATTTACTTTAACTAAACAATCATATTTAGTACACGGCATGACTGGTTTGTCGCCACAATTGTGTGACCTTCACACTTGGTTCTAAAATGGCTGTATTTCTATGGGTTATGTCAGTGTCTTGCAGGTCACTTTGCAGATTTAATACAAGTCGATTGAGTTACGTCTGAGTGTTGTGATGTAACTATTTTGCAGCCGATGATGTAACCAGCTCTGTAGGGAAAATCAAGCCGTGCAATGCAAACAGCACTGCCCGGAGGACTCCTCAAAGAGACAGACAGAAGGAGAGAGTGAGAGACAAGTGACTATAAAGAGTCTGTGGATGCTAACACACACACACAAAGGGACATTCAAACCCGATGCAAAGCTACTCTGTGACTGACAAGTGCTTTCATGCAAACCGCTGACCAGCCTATCAATCTCATTGAGTGAAGGCTGAAAAATTTAAGGTTAAAATTTAACATGCCATCATTTCATATTTCAAACGTGATGAGGCCTTATCATCCGAGAAACCAACAAAACCATGAACTACTCTCCATGAACTGAATGAAAGTTAATGAACCTCTGTTTGGTCTTCATTAACAGAAATGTCAAACCTGACTGAGGCAGTGTTTGTGTGTATACCGGCCTTATTTATATATTATGCATACTATGAGAGTTGGAGAGCGCGCAAGCAAAGAGGTCAAAGAGCTAGCAGCAGCCTATTTCGCCAATTATTTTAGTCATGAGGAGGGGTGGGTCAAAATATCGATTTGGTGATATACTGCCGTCCTTCCTCGTGCAACACGATAATCGATACGCCAGGGCAAATATCGACATTTTAATGAATAAGTTCCTCTAAAGGAAACAATCGGTCTCACCGGACGACGCTACTTCATGTCTCCTCTTGGTGGCGCTGCTAAAATTAATGAGGGGAAACTTGAGTGGAAGTTACCTGGCCAAAGAAGAGGGGGTTTACAGAGAGATAATGGTGGAGAGAGCTACGTTAAGAGATGCACCCATCCATGTTCAATACATAGACTTTATGCACTGTTCCCTATGTTGTGAATAAATAGAGAAAACTTTTAACTCTTCACAAACGTTGTCCGACAAGATGATTGTCTTGCAATGTATTGATTATCGCCAAATCGTCATATCGCGATATTATTGGTATCGTGGACCATCTATTCTATCGTATCGTGAGGTACCCAATACTGATACTGAGTCTGTTTGCAGTCATCTAGCACAGTGTTGCTGTTGCCTTTGTCATGACGTGAAACAAATCATTTTCTTGACGCGAGAATGTGACTGTGCAACATGAGATCCAAACACTGTTAAACTGAGAAACAAAGAGAGTCGTGTGGAGTTGAAGGGTGAACTCATTTGACAATGGTTTGAAATGTAACCGAGCCTACAGTCTTAAAGACATGCATAACCATTAACAGTAACGCCTGAACCTTGGCTGGGTCCGATCCGTTGTATAAACATGTTGTCTGTATCTGAAATTGCAGCCTTCTGATCTTGCTCATTGCATTGTTTCAAACTGCGAAAACAATTAAATGCTTAGCCGTAATTCACAGTGTCACAAACCTGCAACCAGTGTGCGAGAACTCCCAGGTGTGTCAGGTGTGAGTGAGGACAGTCAGACCGTATGTTATTAAAGGCTGGTAGGAATGAAGATTTTCACCTCCCATCTGTCAACAGCTAACAAACACACAGACAACAACAGGTTCCCTTACTGCTGAAGAGCATCTACATTAAAAGAGACCTGCTCAGAAGCCCGTTACAGTTTTTATATAACATCCAAAAAACCATGGCAAATCTATTTTTAAAAATGAATGTGTTGAAATCTGGTAGCTCTGTGTCACTGTTACGCAACAGTAATACTCCAGAGGCTCGACTGAGAGAAAAGGACTAGAGTTAAATATGAAATTACAGAAGTCCACACTAAACAGTGCTATCGGTGTCTTCAGGTGACACAAACATATGTGAACATTCTTGGTGGAGGTCCAAAAAACAGTCGAGCCAAAACCACATCTGATCCAGCTCTCGTTCAAATCGGAGGCAGAAAGATTTTCATAACAAATGTGTTCATCATTCAATATCTATATATAGATATAGAGACAATAGAAAGAAAACATTTGAAAACACTTAATTTAACCGTCCTATTGAGGCAGTTAATTCATACAGGAATGACTGCAGTTGGGTGAGTGATGACAGCGTTAGTCAGACAGGGGAAGAGACAGACTGGCTGCATGGCAAGTCATGTTGGATAACCACATGGTCTGATTAACTATGAGCCTGAACTCCTGCTGAACGCCTGCTGAAAGGCTGCGACACGGTGCAGGTCAAGGCAGCTGAAGGTCACAGAGCAGCAGACTGACACCAGTGACTGAGGCAAGTCAGTTAATCAAGTGCTTGATTGAGGAACAAATTAACTGGCCACCATTTTGTTGCTCGATTCACACTGCAAAGTTAAGGAATCATATGTGTCTTTGTCATACGAGTTGATATATAGAGCATCGCAGGATGAACAACGGCAGAGCTTCTTCTTCTCATGAGAACATGCTGTAACATTAAATAAATTACATTTAAAACTTAACTACACAGTGAACATCAAACTAAAGCTTGACTTTAAGAAAATATATAATGCAAAACTACAGAAGAGGATGAGGGCAACAAGGCCACATTTGAACAACTAATAATAATAATAATAATAATAACGATAATAATAATAATAATAAGAAGAAGAAGAAGAAGAATCTGAATCACAACAGGTTTGGCCCTTTGGCGCTTTCGTGCTAAGGCCGTATAAGAAAAAGAGAAGCCTGTATCAAGATCTAAATTCTGGCATGATTAAAGTCAGAATTCTGAGGGGGAAAAATTCAGAACACACTTTTTAAAATTGTTTTTGACCAAAAACAATAGCTACTGCAGACACATGTTCAGTATGACCCCAGCCTTAGTAGTTCACAAGATGTAAAACCACTGTTTTGGACTGATATCAATATTGGTTGATACTAGGGATGCACGATATTATCTGCACTATATCTGTATCTGAGCAAAATAAACAAGTGTGAAAGCAAACTCGGACTGGCTGAATGTTGCAACCCCCAATTGAACGGAGTCTAGCTGACTATTAGGTGTGAAAACGACCTTAATGACCTCTGTATATAAATCGGTATTGGCCCAAACACTACCAATATTGACAAACAAGAAAGTGGTATCAGTGGTGTAGCTGTCTATCAAAAGGTCACAGTCAGTAGTGAATAGATGGCATTAGCCGTTTGTGACAATGTTTGCAAAAAAACAAGTTTTATGAATAATTCATAATGATTTAGGGGCAAAGGACCCCAGAGTCTACCCACCCAGTAAAGGTAATGATGGTCATCTCATCTACAACAATGACAAAATTCAAGTGACTTACGATGAGAGAAGTTACTCGAATAAAAGGCGAAAATGTTCACGTTTAAAGAACATTGTTGTCAAATAAGTGTGCTAGTGCACGACAGCAGATGTGTGTGTTTTCACACCAAAAAAAGAAGAGGACATGACCTGTGGCACGCTGTGAAATCACCTACAGAGGAGGCAGCTAATCGTAAAGCTACAATACATGTGGATGTGTTTTCACACTGTTTTCATGGTTCACTTCTCTCACTCACACACTCAGAGAGAAAAAGTCTTCCTCATCCTCCTCTTCCTCCCTAAGCTCCTAGCTCACGTCGTGCTACATGGTTAGCAAAGCTACCGGCAGCCACAAAGAGCCAACACACACACACACACACACAGCTGCCGCAGTCATTGCAGTCCAAACACACCGCGCACGAAAACCACTCCGTCTCACCTCAGTTTCCGCGCACGAAGACACACACGTAGACCCGCCGCCGAGATTCACAGACGCGGTTTAAGTCAGCAGTCAGTCCGCTCCACTGCTCTACGGTGAGGAAGGGGGGAGATGTTCCAGCTGAGAGTCCGCTTCCTCTGCTGCTTCTGCCCGCACTGATATTTCTCCTTCACTGTGAAAACACACAACTCCAGCTCAGCACCGTAAACCACCGTGTAAACGCGCCGTCACATTTGTTTAAGCCAACGCTCGTCAGCAACAACGAGCAAAGAGAAAGGTGAAACATTAATCATAAACATGTCACACCACAAATACACAATTGAGTGCCTTTTGTAAAGCATAATCTTAGTGTTATGCATCAACCCCAAAAATGATCTAAGGCTTCAAAAGAGCTTTGCTGACCTCTAGTGGACATTGACGTACACTACAGCTATTTATTCATTTTCAAATCTGAAGAAATAATAATAAATGTCATTATAGGTAGGTCATACTCCAAGTCCAAAACATCCGCAACTATTCTTAATCAAATATATCTACAGTGTCATTTTTAAAGCTATCTTGAAGTTTCAAATCGTCAGAATTAAGTTGTAAATATCTATGACAAATCCCATACACATGAATGGCAAAAGTAACGTCACTCCGACAATCTGTAATGTGATTTTGATCAATAAACACTGAATTATCTGAAACTGTAGGAGGTGAAGAATGACATCACAGATATCCGTAAAGATGAACCACATACACATGAATGGCAAAGGTGACGTAGTAAAAACAGAATAACGGAAATCTGTGACGTCATTTTGACCAGTAACCACTGAATCACATATATCTGTAACGGTAATTCCACACAGTCAAACTTCGCGATTTAATGTAATAGCAATAATAATAACAAAATAAAATAAAAAGCTTGTCATAGGCGCAGCAAGTTTGCGTCTCTACACATACTTTACGGTTAGACCGCCGAATGATTGGCATAAAAATCATGTGACGTCAAGGACCGACGGACCAATGAGCTTCCGCGGATGGCGGGACACACGGCGGATAACGGACCCGCAGACCTGCCTCTTCTGTCTGTAAATGATACAGTTAACGGACTCGTTCGCTGATTATTATGTGACAAATGACCACAGACGTGGTGTGAGTATGAGAGTGAGACATTGCAGACTGGAAAAAAATGCTTACGTTATTCATTTCGAAACGTTTCGAGGTGTCTTTTAAAAATAAACACCCGAGCGCTGAGCTAAATGCTACCAGGCTATCAGTGGTTGTGAGGGCGGCTAACTAACGATGAAGGATAGAACATTTAAAATTGAATCAAGACAATACTGTGCTTACATTTAATTTAGCAATTCTTGCATGTCTGTATATTCTTGTGTTGCGTTTTAATGGTGCATTTAAATGTGTGTGTGTGTGTGTGTCCACAGTTAGGGACATGTCTCTGGCTCAAAGGGTTTTACTAACCTGGGTCTTCACCCTGGTCTTCCTCATCATGCTCGTGCTCAAACTGGATGGGAAGGTAAGAGGGTTCAAATATTATACATTTCTGTTACATGAGCTGCCTTGTGGATTACGGTCTGTGCATTATATCTATCACAAAACTCCACCATTATTCAGTAATTGTGATTTAATTGTCAATATTAAGTTTATTCTTACCTTATTTTGTCTGTATTCAAAATGAAAGAAGCATTAAAGGAATCATTTGTGATGGTTTTATGACACATAACGTCAACAGCACTGACTTTGCCATCGCCAAGATCCATACAATCAATGCATCACACAGTTTAGACAGCCTTTTTCAAATGTAAACATAAGTCGATAAGCAGTTCACTCTCCCACACCAAAGTCCATAGAGAAAATCTGTGTTTTTAGTTCAGGGGATGCTCGTCTACTGCAGCCTCATTACATCACACAGCCTAGGTTTGTGTCACTTTCATAAACTTGAACAAAGGACCTCAAACACCAAAGTCACAAAATGACACATTGGAATTTACCGAAAGGCCGTAGCAGTGGATCAGCACAGTCTGTGTGCTGTGATGTAAAATTGTTGATTTTCTCTTTGGACTCTGGTGGAGGATGTGAGCAGGTCCACAAATGTCACTTTCTGGTCATAAAAAGGCTGTCTAATGATAAGATATCTGTTTAATGTAACCTGCTCAAGGCAAAGTGTCTATATCTACAACCACACACCAGACTATGAGAATGACATCATCTTCTCCATCCTTCCAGGTTCAGTGGAACTGGTTCCTCATCTTCCTCCCCGTCTGGGTCTTCGATGGCATCCTCATCCTCATGCTGGCCATCAAAATGGCCGGCCGCTGCAAGCCCGGGTACGACCCGCGCAACGGCTCCCCGGACCTGCGTCTGCGGGCCTGGTACCTGACGGCCATGCTGCTCAAGCTGGGCTTCTGCCTGACTCTGTGCGCCAAGCTGGAGAAGCTGGCCGACGTGAAGCTGACGTTTGTGTGCATCCCGCTGTGGACCATGTTGCTGGGAGCGCTGGTGGAGCTGGGGCTGAACATCTTCCCTGAGAGGAGGGAGGCCTGAGCGGGAATTTTACACCCAACAAACAAGCGTCAAGAAATTGTGTTTGTACGACCGTCGCTTCGTGAACCTCAAGGACTTTGCTTTGACCAGGAGACCGAGACTCGAGTATGAACCGAGTCCTTTCTAAATGCAGACTGTGAAAATGGAACGATACACACTCAGATCTTGTTGACGAAAGCTGTGAAGGTTCTTGTCGCAGAGCTGGGACTCTGCATGTGAATCGCAGAAACAAAAAAAGTTAAACTAAATAAATAATAATAATAATAATAAATCAAAACAGCTTAAAGATGGCTGTATTTCTTTTATAAAAAAGAAGGAAAAAATGCTACTGTGAAAACTACACTGGAAATAACTCCTTTGTTTTTATTGTACATACTTTCACACTACTGCTTTTGTGAAGAACGTCACACGGCCGGGAGAAGAGTGAACAGTATTTGCTGAATTTTGACTTTATTTCAACTGCGTAACTGGTACCAAATTACAGAGTGTACATTTTGGTTGATTAAAATGCTTTGTATTGTTGTTTGTTTGTATTAACACACCGGCACTTTTCCCCTTTCCTTTTCATTCCTGACATGTGGCCAAATATTATTTTCAGTGTTATTAATAAACTTTTAAAAAGTGTTAATGGCAACGACGTAGATTGTCTGCTGTATTGTATTTTTTTTGTAGTGTTTAAATCATGTGACGTACGATATGAAAATGTATTTAGCGAGGGTCCAAGGCCGTGAGGCGCTCATCTTGTAATGTACATAGCGATTAAAGTGATGAGCGTTCTGATAGAGACGGAAGATCTTATCACAGTCAACACGCTGTACTTGAAGAGTGTTTGAGTACGAGTGCAAAGGTTGACCCGGTTCATCAGAAAACTTGATACCTGCAGTTGAACCATGTCTTTTTTTAGTGCCATCATGTGATTGTTTTGTTTGCTGCTTCAGTCAGACACGTTATTTTGCACTGAGCTGACAAGAAAATGGAGAAAAAAAAGAAAGCTTTTTAAGGTCGCATGCACGTCTTTTAACAATAAACGATCGACTTGAAACAGCGACTCTCGTGTTATTTCAGAATTCACGGTGATTATTACAGAGATGGTGGGGTTAGTAACGTCGGAAGGCAGTAATGAGAGCACAAATTCACATCCAAGTGTTCTCATACGCACAGCGGGATCAAGTTAGCGTCGTGGTTTTGGAAAAATTCCCATGAAATGTTCCTGGAAACGAACTGTGTGCAGCAATTACAGGGCGTGTGAACTGTTCTGGTTTGAATCCCTGTCTAACTCTCTGGTTAAGATTCAAGGTCAGACGTGACGCACCTACTACCTTCTATTATCGTGATAATTATGAATGGAAGTGACTTGGAAATCCGGTCAAACTCAAAAACATAGTCTCTGGGAGTTTTATAATTAACGTGGAGCTGCATCTCTCCTCATGACTTACTGATGAAAAGTAAGTTTTTACTGTAAAAGTAAAAACAAGCTACTTTTTTTCTTTAACTTGAGTATATTTTATACCAGTACTTTTACTTGTACTTTATCACAACAGTGATACTTTTACTTGAGTGGAGTATTTCAGTTACTCTTTGCACCTCTGGTGACGTCCGACATCTAGAGCAGCAAGAAAAATTTCACTGGAGACTCTAAAAAAAACAAATATAGAGAAACAATTTCAGAAAGCTTAGAAATGAACACAGTTATCAGGATGAAGAGATCAAGCTAAAGTGTAAACACACCTTCATTACAGGTCGTCATCAGAAAGACACAGACAAAGGAGGAGGAATACTGGGATGTAAAAAGGGTCTGCGTGATGTTTTAACGGATAAGGAAAGTAATAAAAACCAAATATTAACTTTTTGTGGATGATTAGCTCTGATTTAAAACTTCGAGCAGTGACTCAGTCGACTCAAAGACTCGTCTGTCTCCACATTCATGTGAATTCATGTGGTTTTTCCAAGAATTCCCTCCCAAAAAAAAAAATCCCATTCTTTGTCCCGGCTCCAGCTTCCTGCCGCTCCCCTCCCTCTTAAAAGGTCAGCTATGACATTCCCACTATGTGTGTATGTGTGTGTGTGTGTGTGTGTGGTCATATTTAACATGACACACACACACACACATTGTGTTGTCGAACCACTGCAGCGTGATGTGTGTGTGTGTTGTCTCCTCGGATGTGACCTGGTAAAAGTGCTGAGTTCATTGCAGTAGAAGACTGCAGTGAGTGAGTGTATATTCCTGTTATGTAAGAACATAACAGGAATATACACTCAGTCCAGGCAGGTAAAACATCTGAAGGACAGATCGTGTATATATATATATATATACAAATATATATATATATGTATATATATATATATATATACACAAATATATATATATATATACATATATGTATATATATATATATTTGTATTTGCATTTGTATATATATATATATACACACATGTGTATATATACATGAATCAGTGTTAAAAACAAGTGTTTTGTCTTAAAGCTGCTGCGGTTTGTACATCATCGAACATGCACGGTGTGTAACCACGGCGACAGATTCACAGACTTTTAAAAGCACCTTTTATACTCATTGTTTTTGGGTTGCCAGGTCAAGTCTGTGTCATTTAATCATTTAATGTTTCCAGCCTTTAAAAGATGCAGCAAACACTGTTAACAACTTAAAACATGGGTGGTGTGTTAAATCGTCTCTGCTGCCATCCTATGGCCGAGAAGGGTTACTGCGGTTTCTTGAGTCAAATTGAGAGGGCTAAGATGGGTTTGAGCCTTAATGAGCTCTGTTATTGCATTGTATAAATTATGACTGTATAACATGGTTTATGTGTTTGCACTTTATACAGGTTCACCGTTTTCGGCTCATTAATGTGTCCCGTCCCTACGTTCAAAGTAAGCTAAATAAATAAAATGAATAAACACATTTGTTAAACTTGGCAAATGTCATTTATTACCCTTCACTCTTCTCTGTCACTTATTCCTCTTTTGTAAGTCACATTGGATAAAAGTGTAAATGTAAAAATAATATAAAATAAATAAATAAATAATAATAACAAAATACTCCTGGTCATTATTGAATCACTGTAATTTACATTGACTATCATCTATTTACATTCTGATATCTTCTATATTTGCACTGTTTGGCTTTTGACCCTGTATGAGATGCTGATTTTACCCTGTTCTTATTGAATGACTTGTTTTGATTCATGTTATTTATTATATCATGTTGTTTATTGTTGGTTTTTAGGTCTTTCATGTTTCAATATTTCATTTTTTGCCGATGTACAGCACCGTGTTTCACCTGTTGTTGTTTTTAAGTGCTTTATATTTTCTATATTTATATTTTCTACACGTGTTAACACTAAATTATAACTGAAGACAGACGCCTCGTACAATTAGCTTATACTATACCACTCAAAGTCTTAATATGGTTACTCTTTTGAACCTTTTTGCATCTAAGCCTGTTTTGTCTAATCTATAAAATACATAAAATGTCATAAACTGTGAATAAATACTTTTCAAAAGTACATGTTTAAACACTGCCGGAGCAACAATAAGCATACGTTCTTAAACATGTTTTCATACATTGAACCTTTTATTAGCTAGGCTCATATTTACTGTAGAAACCACACTACAAGTTGTTGTTGTTTGTTGTTTTTATCCTCTTTACAAAACGTCTTCGTATGTACACTACAGTGCTGACGAGTTTAAAAACCACAGAAACACAATAAAAAAACAACAACAAAACAAACAGAGCTGGAGATAAATAAAAACGACGACACGCCCCCCTGAAGTCTTCTCGCCGTCGTCGTCGTTCTCAACCATAACAGTTTGTCACATTTTGTACATTTAAAAAAGAAAATATGTTCCTGTCATGTTTCGTGATTATGTAAAAGGCGTAAAAAGAAGAAAATAAAGAGGCTCTCGCGAGTGGAATCAAGTGCTTTTTTTTCTCTCCAGAGCCACACGGTGAAGAAAGAGGAGACCTTGCGGGATCGTTTCAGCCGCTCCACAGACAAAATATAAGGCGTCGTTCTGTTAGTTTTGTTGTTTTTATGTAAAGCACGTGTGTACAAAACGATGCGATACAAATAAAGCTGCCTTGCCTTTCCTTGTGAAACTCCGTGATTCGTCCCCTCCCGTCTTCTCCGCGCGGCTCTGGACTGTGAAGCAGGTCGCGGTTGCGAACAGGCACGCTGTGGGGGAAACGCTGCGGGCTACATTAGCACAAGTGGACAATGATCATATCGATAAAGTCAAATTGAGACCTAGATTAAAACAAAAAGCAAGAAAACAAGTAAAAGAAAAAATCCTCTCATCATCTTCATAACCACAAATAGAATTTCAATAATTTACGATACTCCGAACACAGAAGGCTACTTCAGTCCCTGGTTGATAAATAATAACATATATACTTTTTTTTTTTAATATTATACATACACTGCAGAGAGAAACTGATAAATAGTGCGTTTTTGACAGTGTACCATCTGTTTTTCTCTGAGTCCAAAAATAAAAACATGCCTAGGCCTGAATGTAATAAATTCACAAACTTGGAAGAACCTGAAATTTGCCCTCTTGATAAACAAACATAAAACATTTTATATACATACATATATGTGTGTATGTGTATATACATATATATATATACACATACATGTATCTGTGTATGTATCTATATATACACATATATGTATGTATATATATATATATACACAGTATATACACACATACATACATACATGTATCTATGTATGTATCTATATATACACATATATATGTATATATACATACACACACATATATATATATATATATATATATATATGTAATCATTTTTATATTATACCAACTGTTTCCATGTTACAAAGTGCTGTGATGAGTCATGATAGATGTTACTCACTAAAATGCTGCAGATTGAATCCTATTTTAACATTAAAAGTGGTATTAAAGTGGTTTGTTCTTTTGTTTTCTAGTAAAGTCATGGAACAGTTTTTTGTTTCCTGAGACTGTAACTGTAGAACTTTCTGGCAGGCAAAGCTATTTGTCTTTCATTCTATTTATTTGTTCATTGTTGTAATTGGTATCAAAGCACCGTTGCCTTTAAAGAGCCTTTAAGGTGCATTGTCAAAGCCATGTTTTGTTATATATTGCCTTCGTATACAGCTTCGTAAATCTATCTATCATCAGAACCTGTACGACTTGTCGGTTTTATAACCTGACTAACTGTCTAACTGTCTAACTAACTTCTACCTAACAAGATGTTGTCTAACTGCAAACTGACGTCTGCTTAACTGTGTATGTGGAATAAACCTTCAGAAAGACAGTCGAGTTGTGCCCGCCGTACTTGTTCTGGTCACCCTTTCCAGAAGGGAGCATTGAGCTGGGAAGACCAGCCAGCAGAAATCTGGACAGTTATAAAACCGTTGTTGGCGCCGTATCTGTGGAGTACGGACTGCCGAGCGGAGGACGGCAATCGCGAAGTACCAGGACCGGAGTGCTGGTGAAGCAGCCATGAATCACTAAACGGAGGAGCCGGAGCAAAGAGCTAACGGAGCTGTTGAAGGATTAAAGGAAGTGCCGCAGCCGTGAAGAAGGCTGTGAAGATTGCACAAGGAATACAAAGCTCTTCTGGGCGAATAGCTGGAACAGAAGAGCCAACGCAGCCGTGAATAAGGTTCTTCTGGGCGAAGAGCTGGAACAGAAGAACCAACGCAGCTGTGAATAAGGTTCTTCTGGGCGAAGAGCCTCACAGAGGAGAAGCTGGAACAGAGGAGCCAACACAGCCGTGTAAAATGGCAGACAACAAGCCAGATCTGGAAAGCCTACAGCGGAGGCTATTAAATGCGCAGCGGAACTTGACAACACGTTTTAATCGTCTCAAAGTTAACGCTGGCCACCTCGATGAACTGTCGAAAGAGGTGACAGGATTGAAGAGTTATTATGGTGTTTTCGTCGATGCCAGCAATGAATATATTGAAGAATTGGAACAAAATAACCGGACGGACGATAACTGTGAACTGAGCAATGCCCTAGCAACGAGGGACGCTATTGTGCAAAGGTACCGTGAGACTATGGAAATGCTGTGGTTCAAGGATGCCGAGCCGGATATAAGCACCCTCGTGGCACGGTTCAATTCAGCTTTCGACCAGGCCGAGGTACTCGGAAGAAAAAGTGCACTACAGTGGTGTCAGCGAGAGGCCAGAAGGAAGGGACTGGATCAAGAACTCCATGAACTCAGAGACGCTGTGTATGTTTGGAAAGACTATCGGCCATATGGTAAGGAAAAATGGAGACTCCTTTTAACATTGACAATTAAAAAGGAGGAACTGATGGATGAGTGGTCATGCTGCCGGGATAACGAACGGGGAAATGGGCATATCCGACTAGTAACCCGTGTTAATACCATCCCACCTGTTCTGCAAGGTGGGAGTACTGCATGTGTTACCAGCCCTCCTCCGCAGACCCTCACTAGTATGCCAGGACTTCACGCTACTCCCGTCCACTTCAGTATGGGACGAAGGAGCACTGTGCCCACCAGCAACTCTGGTACAGTCACGGGAGGAGACAGCACTCAGTGGGCCCAACCCAAGAAGGTCACACAGATAAGCTTGCCTAAGCTCTCCGAAAACGAGAAGGCTGATTGGAAGAGTATCCAGACGCAAGCGGGTCCCACAAAGTCCTTTGAAGTGGAGCAAGAGAAACTGAAGGGTCAAGTGACAGAGTTACAGAAAGTAACGGAAGTCAATGACAAGAAGGTAGAGGAGCAGAGTAAACTGAGGGCCGAGATGCCTGAGCTCAGCAGGGAGCTGAACTCTGAAGAGACCCAAACTGCAGAGCCGCAGGAGACCTTGGTGCAAGGTCAGGAGAATCTCACTGAGCTTCATTCTGACTTCTACCAGAAAGAGTCAGAAGAAGAAGAGTCTACTCTGCATCAAGACCTCAAGGCACCAGGAGAAAGACTGAGCTTAGCACAGGAGGACTTGGCTGGCACACCACTGCTAACTCCAAACCAGACGGGTTTGAAGGCTCAGACAAAGGAACTGAAGAGAAGCCACAGCTCATTGGAGCCAAAGCTCACTAAACAAGAGCAGAAGCACCTGGTGATACTGTCTTTAGAGAGCAGACTTTCTAAGAAAATGCTAACCCAGTGGCTTTCACATGTGAGCAGCCCCAAAAACTATGCCTTCCCGGGAAACCATTTCGAGAGGCTGTTAATGTTCCTGAAAAGCCAAAAGTCATTATCCACAAGAATAGAGATTTTGAAGTTCAGCAAGCCAATCCCCATTTACATTTCTGAAAGACCCAGCTACCATGAGAAGCCGGTCGACTGGAAGAAGATCCTAGAGGGAGTGGAGAAGATCCTGAAAGCAAGGGGCTTCTACCTCAAGCCCTGGATCCGGTCTGGTCAAAGTGGGAGGAAGGACGAGGCAAAGCCTGACCAAATGACTCTCCTTACTAAAGGAGAAGTGGATGTAAAAGCACCAAACCCATTAACTCGTCGCGTCCTACTGAGCCAGATCACTGGATTGTACGACCCCATCGACCTAACGACACCTGTGAAGCAAAAAGGTGTGATTCTTGTGAGAAAGGCCTTCCAGGAAGCTGGAAGGCTCTCCAAAGACACTCGGGATAAGTCCCTCTCTGACGAACTCCGAGGGAAAGCAATCGAGCTGTTCAAGGAGTACACTTGCTTGGGAAGCATCAAGTTCAACAGAAGCCTCACACCCTCCGGCTGGTGGGGCAAGCCCTGGGGAATCACATTCTCTGACGGAAGCTGTGGATCTAACGGCGCTGTACTGTATCTACGATGGGAAACGTCAGATGGTGTAGTTAACCGGTTGGTGGACTCAAAAGCCAAGTTAACCCCCTTAAACCAAAAAGGCGACGCAGTCAAAGCCGAAATCTGTGGGGCTGTCTTCGCCACACGCCTGAAGGAATACATGCTGAAGCATGGAAGATTGGCTGTAGAAAAGTGGTACCACTACATAGACAGTCAGACTGTGCTAGGAGCCATCCAGCGAGACAGTTACGGATTTCAAACATTCTTTGCAAATAGAGTCGGAGAGATCCAGAGGACTAGGCCCGTAACTGATTGGTGGTGGATCCCAGGTGAAGTCAACGTCGCTGATCTCGTCATGAGAGGGTGTTCACCCAAGCAACTAGACGAAAACTCCGCGTGGCAGAAGGGTCCCGAGTTCCTGTCTAGTCCAGTGAAAGATTGGCCTATGGAATCTGCAGCAAAAGTGGCGGCTGATGCTAAAAAGACAGTGAGTAAACTCCAGAAGAAAGACTTTACAGCAGCTCTCATCAGAACCCAAGCGCAGAAGTTGTTAAATTCTGGTAGTGAAGGCCGGAATTTCACAGATGGAGATAACAGGTCTCTAGCAGGGCTCCAGTTGGCAGGATATGAGACGAAATCGATCCCTGTCGAAACCAAGAAAGATGAGACACTGGGGGGAGCCGCACTCATAGTCCAAGTGGGTCTGAAAAGGTACAACCCTCTAGCTAAGCTCTGTGGAGGGGTCAGTCATGCCCGAAAGGCTGTAAAGAAATGCGTTGCTCGTATAGGGAGAGCCCTTATTCCAGCAAAGTGGGAGGTAGTACTGACAGTGACCGAACTTGAAACTGCATTCCAAGATCCCCCTACGTCATCCCGCTACGTCATCAGAGACACTGTGAGGCGAGGAATAAAGAACAGACTCGTCGTCAACAAGGACGAAGCTTCGGGGCTCCTGCGGTGCTACGCCAGAGTCCAAACCATCACCTGGGGAAACCCAGGAGTACCCCTGGCCCCATATAATGCCTGGATCAGCACCCTCCTCACACGGGAAGCCCACGGAGCCAACCATGAAGGCATCGCTGGCACACTGCTCAGGGTGAGGTCCAAAGCATGGGTAGTACAGGGGCCAAGAATCGCAAGAAGCAACATTGACTCCTGTGTGCACTGTCGAAAGACCAAGGCAAGGTTATGCAGGCAACAGATGAGTGAGCTTCCTAGTGAACGATCTGAACCAGCCGCACCGTTTGAGCTAACAGCACTGGATCTCTTTGGCCCCTACTGGGGAGTAGTATTCAGTTGTATGGCTTCCAGGGCGCTGCATGCTGACATCGTGGAAGACCTGTCAACGGATGGCTTCCTAAAGGCGTACCAACGCTTCACAGCTCTCAGGGGCCACCCGAGAAAACTTTGGTCGGATCAAGGGACCAACTTTGTGGGCGCCAAGCCAGCTTTAAAGGAGCTCTACAAATTCCTGAATAACATCGACAAGGATCAAGTCCAAAAGAAAGCAACCGCCGCTGGAACCGATTGGTCGTGGGTGTTTCACCCAGCAGACTCTCCCCATCGAAACGGAGCAGCTGAAGCAGCAGTCCGTACACTCAAGAGAGCGTTGAGCAACATCAGGGTGGAAAGTCACCTGACAGCACTGGAGTTCCAGACTCTCCTCTACCTGGCAGCTAATCTGTCAAACGAAAGACCAATCGGCGCAAGAGTCCAGGTACAAGACGAGACTGTAGGAGTCATCACTCCCAACTCACTTCTGCTTGGCCGTGCTGGGCCTAGTGGGGACTCTCGAGGGTTTGAATACCTGACTTACCCCGTTGCACGCCTAAGAGCGGTCCAGATCGAGGTCGACAAGTTCTGGAAGCGGTGGTGCCAGCTGGCGGGCCCGGGCCTCTTCGTTCAACAGAAATGGCACGCACCCGCAAGGAATGTCACAGTGGGAGACTTAGTGTGGTTGGCTGACCAGAATGTTGTGGAGGCCCATCCTGATGTGAAAAGGCGTAGTTCGAGACGTTAAAGTGAAAACGTGCCAAAGTTGTCCGGTTTCCAGTGGACAAAGAGGGAAAGGCAAAGAGAAAGAGAATTGTCCCTCCACCACCATCCTTCACAGAGATGTCAGGAGGCTGGTGGTTCTGTTACCAGTGGAGGAACAGAAATAGATTCCCCACCACATGATGGTGTGTTTCGGAACAAGGATCAAGACCCCCCCTCTACCACCCTCTACGAGAGGCTGGTGGTGTGTTTCGGTAAAGGGCGCCACTGTGTCATCAAGGACAATATGTTCATGGACAGTGAAACCTTTATTTGTCATTTGTATCTGTCATTCATTTGTATTGTACGTTCGTACTCAGCAATGTAGCTTTGTGTACCCATTTGAAAGGTAAAATTGTGTGTAATACGTTCGTACCCAGCGATGTAGCTTTATGTACCCACTTTGAAAGGCAAAATTTGTAGTTGTTGTGGTCTACTTGGATTTAGGAATCAGTAGACCAAGTGGGAGGTGTAGAACTTTCTAGCAGGCAAAGCTATTTGTCTTTCATTCTATTTATTTGTTCATTGTTGTAATTGGTATCAAAGCACCGTTGCCTTTAAAGAGCCTTTAAGGTGCATTGTCAAAGCCATGTTTTGTTATATATTGCCTTCGTATACAGCTTCGTAAATCTATCTATCATCAGAACCTGTACGACTTGTCGGTTTTATAACCTGACTAACTGTCTAACTGTCTAACTAACTTCTACCTAACAAGATGTTGTCTAACTGCAAACTGACGTCTGCTTAACTGTGTATGTGGAATAAACCTTCAGAAAGACAGTCGAGTTGTGCCCGCCGTACTTGTTCTGGTCACCCTTTCCAGAAGGGAGCATTGAGCTGGGAAGACCAGCCAGCAGAAATCTGGACAGTAACTGAGCCTCGCGTCTGTCGGGACGAAACAGTCATTTTGTCAATGATACGGTAAAATTGAGGTAATACCTTAATAACGGGGTTATAGTGTCCTAATAAGGGTAAAATATTACAGCCAGAGTTTGTTATTTCCAAAGTAATATCCAGTTTAAGAGCTTATTCATGAGAATTTCCATACATTTACATGAAAATGTCTCCATTTAAATTCACAATTATCAAATTACAAAGTTGAAATTGATGACCCACACACATTTTCATGGCTGTAACCAAATTCAGTGATTACTTTAGAATTAAGAGGATATTACCATAATATTACTTCCCTATAATATTATTGTTACTGTACTGTTTAGTGCAAGACTACACTCACCTTCCTGCAACTGATAATTAGGATAATTTGCAACGCTCAGTGACGACGTTAAATCTCTTGGAGGAACATGACTCCAAAAAAGAGGGGCTTGAAATTCACCTGGAAAATACTGACATTAGTCAGTGATTTGGGCAGATTATTGCTCAAAATACAGTATTGGATAAAAAGGTACTGCCATGTACACATTAAAGTTTGTACAATTTGAAAATGGTGGAAAAGTGTTCATTTGAACTCTTTTTAGTGAATATTTAACACTAAAGTAGCTACATAGTGCTCAATAATTTAGCTACTTTTAGCTAACTATTTTAGTTAACCTAAACTATTCCACCATTTATTTGACGCTCACTGATTATAAACGGACTTACTTTCACTGTGTACTGTAGTGACGAAATGTAAGAGATATCAGTTTGACCCATCGTTATTCCAGAAAACAGTCTTGGGCACAAAGAATAAAACCTGAAAAAATAAAAAAAAATAAAAGACACAAAATGGAAGCATTAGCTGCATGTTAAACAAAAAAAGATCATGAACCTGACCCTTCTTTTATATATATAAATATCTGACATAAAGGCTTTTTTTCTTCCTCCCTCTGATGTTCAAAAGGCTCACTTCAAAAGTTTAAAAAACAAAACAGAACACAGCAGTTTGACAGACTCGTCCTTGGAAAATCTCTTCTTCAGTGTCGGATTCCGGTGCAACCTCATTTCACTAAAGACCAAAAACTACTGCTACATGCGAAAAATACTGCCTCTGCACCAGAGCACGACCAAAGAACCACAAGGTGTGGCGTCTGTTTTATAAAATACTGTCTCCAATCACGTCCCCTTCCTTTTTTTTTTACAAGTTTTACAACAACGCCGCCAAAATAAAACCTCATACATTTGCAGTTGTTTTAAAAATACAGTGTCGTTATCTACAAAAAACTATAAAATCTGCTGCTGCTCCTCGCCATGCTTTGGAGGAAAAGAGAGGACGGATGGGGAAGGCTGAGGAGGGAGAGGAGGTGGGAGAAGAGGAGGAGGCGGAGGTGGCGGTGGAGGAGGAGGGGGAGGGCAGGTCATGAGAGGAGGGACGGGGGAGGAGGTGGTGGGGGAGGGGAGGAGGGGAGGAGGGAAAGACTGCGACAGAGAGAGCTGAACCTCGTCGGTGGCGAGTTCTGGTACTGCGGTAAGAGGGTTGGGAGAGGAACGACTGAGGGTGGAGGAAAGGGTGAGAGGAGAAGTGCTGAGGAGGAGAAGGGTTGGTGGTGGTGGTGGGGGAGGCAGGTGAGGGGAGAGAGGGAGCTGGTGAGGGGGGCAGTGTTAGGGGCTGGTATGCGGCTGGGACTGTGTGGTGATGCTGGGCTGGTGCAGTGGAGGCAGGTGGTGCGGCCTCATGTGGTGAACTGGATGGGTGGACAGTGGACTCGGGGGCAGGTGGTGGGAGTGCGGGAGGAGAGGGGAGAAGGCAGGGGGGAGCATCTGAGGGAGGTGAGGAGGAGGAGGGTGAGGAGGTGGGAGATGCTGGGGCGCGTATTGCTGCATGTAACTCCCCTGCCTCGCCGCGTCCTGCGCCGCGCGGATCTGCGCGTCCAGACCGTGAGTCCATTGCTCTGAGAGCGTTTGTGTGCGCGCGTCGGCGCCTGCGTGTGTCCTTGTGTCCGACTGAGAGGCGTGTGTCCTTGTGTCCGACTG
The DNA here is from genome assembly GCF_019176455.1 of Solea senegalensis. Classification (NCBI taxonomy): domain Eukaryota; kingdom Metazoa; phylum Chordata; class Actinopteri; order Pleuronectiformes; family Soleidae; genus Solea; species Solea senegalensis. The sequence goes on along the minus strand of NC_058023.1, from coordinate 28,877,242 downwards.
CGAGGCGTGTGTCCTCGTGTCTGACTGCGAGGCGTGTGTCCTCGTGTCCGACTGCGAGGCGTGTGTCCTCGTGTCCGACTGCGAGACGTGTGTCCTCGTATCCGACTGCGAGGTGTGTGTCCGCACGTCTGCGTGTGTGTGGGTCTGTGTTTCCGACTGAGTGTCTGGCCTCGGGTGAACGGCGACTCTCGCGGGCGGTTGGTCCTCGCGAGAGGGAGGAGGCGTCCGTTGAGATGAGAAGACGGCGGAAGGAGGAGGGAGGGTGGGAAAAGTGGAGTTCGGCGCAGGTTTGGGACAACTCATGAAAGACGCGCTGGACGTGGATAGAAGAGGAGTGGTGGAAGTGGAAGAAGCAAAGGAGGAGCAGAACGGAGAATCGGTGGATCCAGCTGACGGCACGGAGGAGTGAGAGAACTTCGAAAAAGACGGAGAAAGAGGTGATTTGCGATCTGAACAGGACGACGTCTTCCTGCCCTCTGAGTGATGGTGATGATGGTGATGAGGTTTTGAAGACGCCTTTGGTTTTACGTCCTGGTGAGAAGGAGGATGGAGAGAGGAAAGAGGAGACAGAGGAAGAGGCGACGGTGATTTATTTTTGCAAACAGGAGGCGCTGGAGAATCTGTCTTTGTCTTAACAGGAGGTGAATCCTGCCGTTTGTGTTTTCCCCCTTTCACTCTCTCGTCAGTCTCCTCCACTTTGTCTTTAGTGCTGCACACAGAGTACTTTGAGTGCACGAACGGAAGCACCTGAGGTGGATGTTGAGGAGGAGGAAGGTGACAATCCTGCTCCTCCTTTACGGCAGCTGACAACGTCCTGCTTTCTGCCACCTCCACCTCTTCATCTTCTACTTTTATCTTCTCCTTCTCTCCTTTCTCACTCTTCCTTTCTCTCCTCGCCTCCTTCTTTTGCACCAAACCTGCCGTTTCTGCCTCTGCCTCTGCCTCCTCCTCCTCCTCCTCCTCCTCTGCCTTCACCTGAAGCGGCTTCTCCTCCTCCACCTCTCCCTCTCCTTGGTGGTACTGCTTTAATCGCACATGCCACGCCAGGCTGCAGACGGCGGACACGGTCTTGAACTGGTGGACCACGTTGCGGGGGATGAAGTAGACGTCGTTGTGACACAGGCGGATGCGAGCGTAGCGAATGCCCTCGCGGCGCATCAGGTTCAGTTTGGCGTCGTCCACCCACTGCACGCACTGAAAAGAAAGGAGACAAAAGAGACGGGGTATGAGACGAAGAGGTCTCCCACAGTAAAACAGGCAATGAAACTGTTGTCATAAATGTTTATTTTAAAAACCCTTCTTCTTTATTTGTACCAGCCTCTTTTTCCACTACACTAAATTACTACACAAATCTCTTCGGTAAACGCAGAACATATTTAGTGTTGACACTTTATGGCGCAGTGTGAGATGCCGCAATCTATTTAGAGGAGTGTGGAACAGCCACAGACATAAGGAGCGAGCATAAAGACGACAGCAATAGTCTGTAGCAAGTTTCGATCACGCAGAACGAATGAGGACAGCTTTCAAATGGCACAGTGTGTGCTGATCTCTAAGTCACTTTTTTTTGGATCCCACACATTTAAAAAGGTCCAGTGTGTAAAATTAAAGTCAAGTTATTTTGATTTGGCAGAAATTAAGGGTACACCTTAACTAAACCAGGTCGCCATTTTGGACCACCATAGCGGTGTTGCCATTATATTTCAGTACCCTTCCCTTGAGGTACCAGATTAATGGTATGGTATGATACAGGTGGAACTAGACCGACGACAGTGAGCTGATTGGGCGACAGAAAAACATCACTCCCTTGCAACCGGTGTTTCTCAACGCCTACAGTCTATCTTCATTAGCCTATGGCCAAGTCGAAAAAAGGGCTGGGGTACCCCTGAGCAAGGTATCTAAGCCCCATTGCTCCAGGTGTGGGCAGCTCCTAATGACTAATGGCTAGTGGCTCGGAAGGGTCCTAGTAGAGGATGTTTCTGAACCTGAACGATCATGGTGTCTGACGTGAATCGACTCTGCACAGAAATAATACTCACTGCAAACACCAGACTTGTTCAACAACTTAATGCAGTTCTTTTTTGCCACACCAGGTGGCAGCATACAACACCAATGCACAGCATGTTACTGTAGCACCTGAATTACGATTGGATATGAAGCATTACATCAGGCTGTGGGGTGATTCTGTGTCTAAATTAGGATCTGGAAAGCATTAGTGTGCTCTGTGTGTGTGAGTGTGTGTGTGTGCAGGGGTTTACTTGTATATAAGCAAAGAAGCAAGGACATTTAGTGAAAGTGAGGACATTTTTTATCGTCCTCACATTCTGTCACACCTTAAAATGGCTGGTTTTAGGGTTCGGTTTAGGTTAAGGATTAGACATGCTGTCGTATCGGGGGCTAAGTGAGTGTCACTTAGATGGTATGTGTGTGCGTGTGTGTGTGTAAAAATGTAACACCTGAGACAGCGGAGGTTCATATAAGTCCAGCTGCAGCCTCTGAACTACATAATTGAAATCACCGGCATGGAAACACACAACGTCTTTGGTTACTCGAGGAGGCTCCGAGCTGAAAACAAGGGAGAAACACAACAGCCGTGTCTGCCCGTGTCCAAATCACTTTTGACAGCCAACATGTCATCGTGTGTTGCATCCAGTGTCCGCTGCCTACCCGTCTCCACACACGGCCTTCAGGACTCCGACAGCCGCCGTCGTCTGACGCTCAAAGCCCTGGCCAATGTGATCGGCGTGGGCCCGAGTGCGGTCCTCGAACAGCATCTCCCGAGGCTCGCTCGTCCTGGGCAGCGACTGCAGCAGGTTCTTCACCTCGTTGGTGGAGCTACGAGAGAGGAGAAGATCACTCGTTCATTATGGCTGACATACAGAAAAGGTGTTTTTTATATATATGTAAATAAACAAAGTTTTCAGATTTTTCAGCTTCTTAAATGTGAATATTTTCTGGTTTAGTTTGTGGACAAAACAAGACATTTGAGAACATCATCATTTCCAGGTTTGAAAAACACTGAGCAACATTTTATGGACAAAAAAATTAATTAATCGATTTATAACGAAGCAACCTTTCAACATATTCACGATCTGCTTTCAGTTAATTAAGCAAAGAGTGTGTTAGTAGACATAGCAATAAACATGTTTACCACATTCTGTTATTCACAGTTTGATATGATTGCAGTTTGTACAATTGTATTTTTTCTTTATTCAATATGTAATATTTTCATCATTGTTTGAGTGCATATTTTTGGTCTGTGTGCATGTTAAGAGAAAGTCATTAGAAAAATCTGAGGAATTGTGAGGTGTTTAAAACTACCAAAAAAAAAACATTAAAAACATTTCTGACTATGTATAGCAAAACTGCACCTGAATTGTTCTCTCCTCAGACTAATACAGTATCTTGCTTTTCAGTTTACTTTCCTGTGTTGACTGGTGGCAAAAATTTGCAAAACTCGCAAGTGCACCGAATAACACGCAACAGGAAGAAAAATTAGAATGAGTGTGAGTGCTTTGTGTGGAAAGCCGATGCCGTGTTTGAGATAAATGGTGGTTAAATTAAAATGAAACAGACGTCGATGAGCGTGGTTTCCGTGTGCACTGTGCACACTGAGAAGTTAATGAGTGAAGGCATAAAAAACACGAGTGGTGTTGCCAAACAATGGAAGCACTGCAGTCAGCTTACACTACTGGATCAGTGACTCACACCGGAGCTGCAGTCAGATTCAGACATGAGTAAAAAAAAAAACACACACGCTCACACAGCATGTGACAGGAGAATGTTATGTTACACTGACAGACACACAAACACACAAAGGTTTGCACAGCTATTCTTTTCAGCCATCTAGACTAAACAAAGCCTTAACCTTAAAGGAATACTACACCGATTTGTCAATTGATTTAGTAATCGATTAATAATGGATTCATCGATTAATAATGGATTCATCGATTAATTGTTTCAGCTCTAGTCTTTTCATTGTTACGTGCCCACCAGTGACACTTGGTCCTGTTAGCATAACTGTTAGCAAAGATGGCGGACACTGTTTACATTCTGGGAATGAGGTCCCGTCCCCCTACGAGTGGGTCTAAAAAGTGCAGAATTAGCGTTGCAGTTTCAAGCCTCGGACCAAGTGTCACTGGTGGGCACGTGAACAAAAAATAGAATAAAGATATTTCTCGACTCAGGGGAAACTGAGGTTGGCAGGCACAATTTTTCCTATTCTAGTAATACAAAGCTAAATGCAAATCGGTGAAGTATTCCTTTAACCAGTTAACGCCTAAACCCAACCATAACATAACCTGACCACTATTCAAAGTTTATTCAGTGTTGATGCCAGTAAGGTCCTAAAGAGGTAACACATACAAGTACACACACACACACACAGAGGTTTTCACAGGTATTGTGTTCAGGAGATGCCGTCCAGCCTCCGGACTAAACACAGCCTTAATCTTAACCCCAACCATAACCTGACCAATATTCAAAGTATATGCCAGTAAGGCCCTAAAGAGGTAACAAATACAGGTATACATACACACAGCAGCAGCAGCGTGAGCGTGACAGTGAATTGTGCGTTTATTCATTCAGAGATAAGAAGAGATGGAAGAGGAAAAAAAAGAAGCAGAGGAAAATACAAAAAAAAAGTGGAGAGCGGATTAACACACACACACACACACACACACACACACACACACACACACACACACACACACACACACACACACACACACACACACACACACACACACACACACACACGGCTTAGTGTGTCTGAGCTGACTGCAGGATGACAGTAATGAATGTAAAACCAAAAAAAAAAGAAAAGCTGGTGAGTTAGATTCGCAGTTTGAGGGAGGAGTGATGAATGTGCACGTCCACCGTTTCTTCTCCCCTCAAAGCGTTTTCCGTAACTCACCGAGTGTGAGGTGCATTTGTCCCGACGTGATGTTTTACGACTGTTAGCGGAAGTGACCGACGTGATTCATGCGCATTTATGATCGGGCAAAGTGAACGGATGAAAGGGAACAGATGGGAGAGAGAGATGATGGAGGGTGGAATAAGGTGGTGGTGGGGGGGGGAGACCAGGAGGGAAGCACATTGGAATACTGTTGATGTTCATTTACATTGCAGCTAATACAATTATCTGAGGAACGCCAGGCTTCTCCCACTCATTATTCTCATTGTTTATTTATCTGCTGATTATTTAACCGGTGAATCAATTAACTGTACAAATCTGGTCGCTGGGCTTCCGTCCAATGTTAATGCAAAATGTACAGTGAGTCAATAAATAGAAACAAAACAATGGGGTTAATTAGGTATAATAGAAACTCCTAGACATCAACTGTCGGTGGCACTAATTCTCCAGCCGGGGGCAATTAAACTGTTAATGGTTAAAGGCTGAAGACATTGTGAAAAGCGCGACAGTCAAGGCCAATAAAAAAAAAAGGTGATACTTACTTTTATCATTTTCTGTTATACGCCATTATTGTATTATCATTTTCAGTAAAACCAAAAACTCTCAGGATTCAAAATAATCATCATGGAGCACAACAATGGGGCTGAAAGGATATCGTGGTCATTTCAGTTAAGTGTGTCTTAAAACTTGATTTCAAACTCTATAGACAGTCAATATTGCTGCTTGTTGACCAGTCGACAGCTGCTGTCGCTATGTAATTATCGTCAGCCTCTGTAAGTGCAACACTTGTCCACTAAAAACTGAAATATTTCTGGTTTATTTTCCCTTGTCTGACCTCTATAATCAAAGCTGAATTCTCAGACTGGGAGTCTCGGGCGCCGACAGAGGCAACAGCTCGACCTTTTCCGCTGAAACCAGCAGTAAGAGAAATGTTCAACCTCCTTACAAACAGTCAAGCTCTCACTTACAATAACATTATGCCCTTCTCCCTTTCTTACTTTCTTTCTTTCTTCTTTGTACACACACGGAGAGACACAAACAAAAAACGCCGCTGTCACATGTTTTATAAATGTGCTTTCCATAGACTCACTTCTAGCGCTTTAGACAGTACCGTCACGTCTAAGATAAATCAACTTAATAAAGGAAGGAGAGGTCACAGAGACAAAAACGGAAGACGGATCGTTAGAAGAATGCAGAGAGACACACAGGGCCAGATATTTTAGAGGTAGCATGGGGACAAGGACAGAGAGAGGAGGCAGAAGTGGGAGGAGTGGGGGTTAAGAGGAGAAAAGAAGCTAAACAGAGAGGAAAAAAAGTACACCTCAGTCAGTGTGTGAATATCATTTCTAATGGTGCAGTATAATAGAGATATCGAAAGCACGTCTGCAGTATCTCTATAGAAACAGATTCTTTCAGTCCCAGCTGTTACACAAGTGTTTCTGACATTCATTCACACCGACACACTCATTCTTCCGTCATCCCCCCTTCAAACGCTGTCTCGACACTCTGCAACAAGCAGCACATGACGTGCACAACATACTGCAACACACTGCACCTGCACATTGTGCAGTATTCATAGCCTCAAATCAAGTGCATTTCCTTTATTACATCCTATTTTTTCTGGCTAAGCAAAGCTAAAAAAAAATCATCATTACTGATTTCAGTCAACACAACTTACATTTACAGGCATGTATTGCAAGTATTTGCAGTGTATGTATTATTTTTGTATGTGCTTTGAAATTTAATTGTTATCACTTCTGATTTTGTAGCACTAATAGCAATAACAACTACCGCAATAACTACCCAATTTGTGGTATATGAATTACCTTAATATGGCAGCATTTAATTAGTGAATGACATTTATGAGATTCCTTGAACACACCTCGTAGTCACTCCACTAACCACTAAGCTCAACAAGCTGTGAATTGACGTTGCAGAATTAATTTTAAGCCTGTCAGGCAAGCTTGGCTTTTTGCTTTTGGCAGCTTTACACAGATAAAATGACTGTACCTCCTAAAGCACAGTCAAATCCAACCGTATTCAGTTAATCTGTGTGCATTAATAACTAAAACAAAAAAAAATCCACACGTTTTGATGAATGCACAAATACACGCTTTTTTCCCAGCAAAAGCAAACAATTATAAAACATATTAAATGACCGGATATTAGCGATAAAACTTCCAATCAGCAGAACAAGAGAGAAATAAATGAGGCATGGATGAAATGTGTGTGTATGTGTCTGTGTGCTGTGGTTGGCCGGCTGCCATATGAAGTAGCGTCTGATGTTGACTCTATTAACATAGAGATGATCTCATCTCAGTGGAAAGCCACAAAGTGCTCACATCACAAAGAACGTGCACAAATACACGCATCGTTTCTCTCGTGCTCTTGTGTGTGTGTGTGTGTGTGTCTGTGGGACACAGACTGTGTGCAACAAAAACGCAGTGTGACACAGACTGAAATTGGCTGCTGGGCTACAACAAAGCTTCATGTGGCTTCGGACTCTGTTGCTTCAAATGTGTTATTGTGTGTTTTGTTACTGTTTTCATATTCAGCCCTCGTGGACTGCAACCAGAGCACACAGGGAAAGCTGGGTTACAGGCACACACACACCATTAAGACCTTTACGGGCAGAACAAACAATCATATGAAGACCAAAATTCCCTGTAAACTCAGTCGACTCAGAGTGGGGTTTAAAACAAAATTGAAACCACTGGCTCATTTTTTTTATCCGAGTGTATTTACACTGTGTGATGTGCAGTAAACTGTGGAGTGCTCACCGCTTTCTTTTAAACGGAGACTTTGGTATATCGGTCACAGGTATCATCTGCTCCCCTGGTCTGACCCACATGATGGGACCGTCGTCGCTCTCCGTGGGACTCATCAGACTCAGACTGGAGGACGTTCCCCATGGAAGGGTTCTCTGTAGCAACACAGCCGGGGAGAAGAGGACATGAGGGAACGCAATCAAAACACTGCATTAGGACATTGTTCACTCTGAGCACACAGCCACGTCTCCTGTTTGGCCTCTAGTTCCATTCAGAACCTTGATGCTCTCAGCGAACAAACTACAAGTTCTACTGCCATACGTCGTCAGTGGTTCCCACACCTCGGTTGTCATCAAATTCAAGGCCTATTTAAAGGACTACGCAGGAGCAATACCCTTAAATTGAAGAACTGAATGCGCTGACACAGTTTAAGATTAAGGAGGGCTAATTGTAAGAGCCACTTCGCCCCGTGCCGTCCTTTTTCATTGATTTGCAGCCCCGCTCTGCATCTGGCCCGAGTGATTGTCCTTGGGATCTTTGTAATTGTCTTTGGCGAGACGGAGATCGTGCAATTTGAATTTTCCCAGGCATCACGTAATTTGCTCTCTCGTTACTCAGTCATTGTTCTGCATGGAATCTCACGTCAAAGGCAGAGAGAGAGAGAGACAGTGGACGGTGTCCACAAGACCACTGGTAGGTAGTAGGTGGTGTCGTAACAAACAAGGGCACAGGAGGCATTTACCCAAATCTCAACTTAACTTCTTACTTGAACTTAAGAACCTTGAATCTTGATCTTGAATCTTACTTGCATAAAAGTCCGTGTCCTTGAAAAATTGTTTTTTTAATTCACAAACTTTCATGGATTTCAATGACCAATTGGGAACCCTGAAAACTACAGTGGCAACACAGAGGATCACAGTGAGCTTCTGTGTGCTGGAAAATTCTGTCTTTTTTCCATCCTTCTTCCCCTCTGTCTCCACTGGTGACATAACGTTCCCGTGGGGAAAACAAACATTTTTGTTTGCCAATAGGAACCAACTTTTCAGGTCCCAAACCAATTTATTTTTGCTGTAAACACACACCAGCCAGTTCAAAATTTGGTTTGGGAATAGGAACCGTGCTGGAGCAGTGCCAGAGTGAAAGCAGTTATGTGTCAGTTATCAGCCACTTCATCAAATATTTTAATTCTCTAATTCTAAAAAAAAAAAAACACACAACCGAAAACAGGAACTGTCCCCCCTGACAAATATGGTTCCTCTGAGTCAAAACTTTCAACAAGAGAGGAAGCACCAGAGGATGTTGTGTCTTTTAATATTCAGTGAATGACAACACTCCTCCCTCTGCACGTTCATACGAGACATTTTAAGTGTCACCACAGGAAAGAACAACAACAGCAGCAGCAGTCACGGCGACATTTCAGATGGGGAGCAAGAGAGCCATAAAGTTGTTGGAGGTTTGTTCCTGCACAGACAAATAAAAAAAAAATAAGAAGCGACTGCCAAAATGAAGCTGCGTCAAATCCCTCTGACACGTCCACTTATCGCCTCTTATTTTTCAACCACTACTGAGAATATGACGGTTTGTGTTGTGGATGTTGTCACCATCTATTCGGTGTGTGTGTCTCATTACCAGATAATCAAGATGAATTATCATTCAGACATTTGGAATAAACTGATTTTATATGAGGAATAAGTCAACAGACTAACAAACAGAGATGAGGCACTGCTTAGGCTTTGTTTCAAATCTTCTGAATATCATGGTAGCACACACAGAAAGTATCATATAAGGCTAACTAATGTAACAGTTGGCCACACTTTTTTCAATAAATTAATAAATTATTGCATTAATCAAAGCTCCATACGCTGGAAAAAAGGGCTGATTTGAGTCTTGCAAAACTGATAGTTCTGGTTTAAAAGCTGCTCTTTTGTGATTTATTCTCATATTATTTTCTTATTTTGCTACAATAAATCACCCAAAGATAAATAATCTTTGTATCCAAACCACGGTACTGGATGATCTCATTTCAATGACCACTCTGTTGCATTCATGTCCTTCCATTATCGTTAAAAAAAACACAAATAATAATAAATAATGTAGGTTCTTTGAGGTCAGCCACACATTAACCAGCCTCAAATAAACCACTTTATGTGAATAAAGCCTGTGCCTGTAGCTTTCGTTATCCACCTAAAACATCACTGTTGTGGTCCAGTCATTGCTGCACATTCACGCTGATCTGACTCACCTTCAGGAAGGGCGACTCCTCCAGCATGCCGAGGAATTCTGGGAAATAATTCCCGACCTCCTCGTCCACGGCTCCAACGAGGCTGATCTGTCTCATGGCGCCGGCTCTGTATGTGCCGTTACTGTACGTCTTCTTCACCTGAAGAAATAACACGGCCATGTTGTGATGTCAAGCTAATACACAAGCTTTTATTATTAGGCATGACGACATGATGTGATTGTAAAAAGTGTAGTAAAACCAAAGGGCAGCAGTGCAAGATGCTCACCTACTATTTTCACAAATACAGACATTTTAGTCTTCGTGAACACAGTGTTTCCATTCCTTTTGTGTGACACCTTAAAATTAATCAACATCTGATAACACTGTTCTCAAGTTCAACTTGTTGTGACCAGTTCAACCCTATTTTTGCATTATCTGAATCATTTCAAAAGAGGAGTGATGCAGAAAAAAAAAACCATAAAACATAAAAAGATCAGAAGTTTTCAGCAGGTATTTTTACTGCAGCCAGCAGAAGAGTCTCAGTGCTCAAATATAAATGTCAGTAGATACTTTTTCTTTTGATTCATGCCCCGAGAGTCGAGACTTGTTCTTTTCTTATGTTAGTAATGTTCAGGTCTTCATAATCATATTAAGAAACAAGTGTCAGACTGAATGAGGTTAAATAGAGAATAGGTTTTAATATTAATATATGGTTTGTTTAACTGTAAGCGACAGATTTGAAACATTTCTCATTGTTTATTTGTTTGGTCTATAAAATGACAGAAAACATTACAAAATTTTGTAAGTCGCTTTGGATAAAAGCGTCTGCTAAATGACATGTAATGTAATGTAATAATGTAATGTAACAAAATGTCGATCAGTGTTTGTCAAACCTGGAAATAATGAGGTTCTTGAATGTCTTGTTTTGTCCACAAACTAAAAGGATTCCGTTTTTAATGATTTCTTTGTCATGTGGAGTAAAGAAATGAAGAAAATATTCACATTAAAGAAGCTAAAGCAATGAGAAATCTTGTTTTAATCATGAAAAAAACCAATTCAAACCGATTAATCGATTATCAAAATAGTTGACGATTAATTTGGTAATCGAGTAATTGTTCCAGCTGCAATATTTCTTAAGCCAAAATGTGAGAAAAATTAATAATTACAAAGTGTAAGTGTATCGCAATAGCAGATTCAGTCAACATAATCGCAATTACACCACAAGGCATGTGGTCAACCATATTACATGTCCTAGGTACTGGGCAGGACAGGTTTAAAAAAAACAAAAAAAACGTAATCGCAATTAGATATTTATTTCGAAATCGTTCCACCATAGTATGTATGTATAATACAATACAATACAAGTCAGGGAAGGACAAAGGAAGACATTTGTCAATTTGGACAAAAAAATAGCCTGTTATTCATCACTGGGCACCAAAATAGTCTCTCTGCGTGTGTGTGTGTTGGCTGTTTCACTTGATGTCTCTGCTCTTCTGGTGTGACTCAGTCTGTTTGCTGCTCTTCACTTGGCTGACAGAGCACCACGTCTGTGTGTCTGTGTGTGTGTGTGTGTGTGTGTGTCTGTGTCTAAAGCGCCTACCATAGCCTTGGCCCTCAAAAGTGTCTGTGTGTGCGTGTTTGTGCAGTCCATGCAGCATGTGGCCAGCGTGTTGTACTCTCAGCTGTGTGTGTGTGAGTGTGTGTGTGTGTGTGTGTGTGTGTGTGTGTGTGTGTGGTCAAATCCTTGGCTGCATGCCTCCAGTGAGTCACCACTTGACAAACAAGGCAAAGACAGAGGGAGAAAGAGAGACACCAGAGGGATGAGAGAGTGAGAGAGTGAGGATACACAGCAGAAGAAGAATGAGGGGAACAGAGGCACAGATGGAGAGAAGCAGTGAGAGCAAAAGAGGAAGAAAGTTCAGAGAGACAAGCTGTGAAATGACAGAGACAAAGGAGAAAATAGGAGGCAAGGATGGAAATGAATCAAAGGGAGGAAGTCGACGCGATGTGAGCCGAGGTTATAAAAAGATATATATATGATGTGGAGATGTTAAGGAGACAAATTGGTGAGAAAAGAATATAGGAGATGGAAGAGAGACGAGGGCAGGTGAGAGGATAGGAGAGGAAGGGAGATAACGAGAAGTAGTGAAGGTAAAAATATTGAGTTGGAAAACGATTTAAGGAGGGGAGAAAGCCTGCGTCCGCCCTTGAGCAAGGCACTAAATCCTCAAACTGCTGCTCACAGTCTCTAGTGTGTTGAAGCAATATCCTCACAGGTACATAAGAAAATGTTTCCAGTCCAGATGTGTAGTACACACACATTCGGCGAGGTGATAAGTAATCATTGACCATAAAGTGAAAATGTAGAGATAAAAATGAGAACTCATCACCACAGACTGGATTAAGTGATACAGCTACATGGCCACATATATAAATTCCATCCATCCATCCATCCATTATCTACCGCTTTATCCTCCACATGAGGGTCCCAGCGGACAGAGAGTGAAAGGTGGGGTACACGCTGGACAGGTCGCCAGTCCATCACAGAGACACATGTAGAGACAACAACCATTCACTCTCATACAATGTAGAGTGTCCAATTTGCCTAATCTGTATGTTTCTGAACTGTGGGAGGAAACCCGGAGACATTAAACCCACCCACACACACACACAGGGAGAACATGCAGAAAGACCCGTGTTGTTGTTGTTGTTGTTGTTGTTGTTGGGTCAAAGAGTGCTAACTGCACAGCCCTAAAGCAGTTCCCACACCGTATGGAAATCAGCAATTCGACGAGAAGCTTTCCAGATGTGAGAGGTAAAGAAAAGAGAGCGGAGCGCTCTGCACTGATGTGAACATCGCGTTTAATGTGGTAGCAGCTGATGTGGATGACAAGCTACAACATGAAGTCACTGATCCGCAGAGCGACGACAAGCTCAAAGCCGTGCTCAGAATCTCCCGGCTGCACCTGCCACCAACGGAAACTTTACTGTGGTCAATCTTTAGTCGCTTATTAATGTATGATTTATTGTCGCAGCGTTGACCTTCACTGAGGAGACATGTACGAACAACTACACAATAAGAGGGTTTTTACACCTGAAGGGAAACACAATAATATATTAAAATTCTCTGCACTGGGAAAACAGTGGAAACGGTGGATACAGCAGACCTGAGGGGGAATGTACGACTGACGAGGGAACCACAGCATTCCTCTACTTAGAGCGAGACACAAATATTACGATAATAATAGATGGAGGAAGGAACGAAATGCCACCATGTCTCCAGTCTTCGCATTGCGCCTCTCTCATCCCTTTGTGGTGACACAGACGTAAAAAGGAAACCGACTCCAAATATTCAATTTACAGCAGTGGAAGGAAACATGCTTTGACAGAACGTTTGAAAATTCGGTTAAAGTTTTGCTCTACGTGTAAATGAAAACCCAGCTATTGTGAGCAGGAAAAGACTCTGGCAAACAGCGAATGACCCAAAACTGGAAAGCCAGCAGTTTCACTCGTCACATTAAAGATGTTAGTGGGATGATACACTGCATGTATTCAGTAACTCGATATGGCTCTCAGAGAATGTTGTAAAACTGAAGTGGGGCCTTGAGAGAAAAACTGAATCATCTAAACAATAAATCATCCAACAACTCTAAAATTAGAGTTTTTACTCGGGGATAAAGTGTCCTGTGAGCGTTTGCATGTTCTGCCTGTTGTCCTCTGGTTAAACGCTAAACAAAAGCTACGCATGCATTTAATCTATGATTCCATGTACACCTGGTGTTCACTGCATTTCATATCCAAGACATATGACTTAAACCTGATTATTTTTAGACCCGTTATTGATATGCATCTCCGGTGTCCACACTGAGAGGATTATAATTCCTCTGACCAGCTTACATCCTCCTCAGGTGCACAGAAATATTACCCCAAAAAATAGAATAAGAAAAAATAAAATAAAGAAGAAGAAGGTGAGCATCCTTGACAATGTGTGCACATGCTCGCTTGGCTTTTAATTAGCCTCATCTTCACTAAGTCTACACCTACTTAAATCATATGAAGACTGAGAAAAGGGCTGATTTATTTTGTGTTTCTCGCTGCTGCTGCTGCTTCTACCCCACTGAAAAAAACCTGTCATGTGTGATTATTAATTCCACTTTCGCCGTTGCCGTGTGTGCATTGACGGTGAAATTGGATTATACTTGTGCTCGGTGTGGTCACAATGCCTTTGTGTTCAACTATAGCGCTGGTTTTTCGCCGATCTAATCACAATCCATCCTCTGCGTGTCTGTGTGTTAATGTGGTCAGACTCCAGAGCCGCTTTTTCATTATACCGTTCTCGCACTACTTGGCTGTACTCGGCTTGCTATCAGGCACTTCATTTTCCATTACCTCCTCAATGTGGACGGGGGGGTCGTCACAGCGTGGCTGCACGAAGGTTTTATACGCGACACACACAAACTAGTGACGGATGTTACGCTGAGTTCTGCGTACCTGCCGAGAATTGCATGCATCTGACTGGAACCATCGGACATTGACAACACCATACTTTTGATGGCAAGATACGGCTTGAAGGCGCAAATTTTTCGGATTTATCAGTGACGATAAGTTATCCGACGAGTAACAGACATTTCTGGAGACAAACGCAGTGTGTGAATGCGTTACAATTAAGCCCATAATGGTCTACAGTGCATTCTATAGCGTATACAGGGCTGATTGTGGAGCTGCCAAGATGTGCATCATCTATTTTTAGGTGAAAATGTAGCCAAGTATAACAGGAGCAATTTTTTCAGCAGAGCTGGTTTTACAGTTGCCAGATTTTGCATCCCCCCCATTTCAATACGCCAGGAAGCTTGTTACACATGTGAAATTAACTCTCACATGCAAGAAGACATCCACATATTACATGAGCACACCACCATTTTCATCCCAAATACCCTAAAAAACAAATGAACAGACGGATGCATTTTTTGACAGTGCTGGTTTTGCAGCTGCCGAGATTTGCATCCCCTCATTTTATTGAGCCAGGAAGTTTGTTACACATGAGCAATTAACTCTTATATGTAATAAGACATCCAAATATAACATAAGCGCCACCATTTGTATCCAAAATAGCTCCAGGAAGAGGAAGACTATTAACAAACGTGACCTCTACTGCTTAAAATAATCTGATTAATGTACTGTCTGTGATTCTCTCTCTCTCTCTCTTGTACTTGTTTGTAAGATGTAAAGGGAAACAGGAAATGTGACAGACTTCCTCTGAGCTGCTCTTTGAGATGCTTGTTGAGTATGTGCATGTGAACACACACCGGACTGTACAATAAGTAAAACAAAAAACAAACGATTAACATCATATTTACACTTTTCTTTCATTCTATCATTTAGCTTTGGTAAAGCACAACACGTAGGAAGACAGCAAATAACAGAAAAACCCGTACCATCAAGTCAAACAACAACAACAACTCTGCACTCAACCTAGTGAGAACTCTTTAGTATTATCTTAATTTGCCACATCTCGTTTCCTATTCCATGTCGTCGAATTCCCAGCATTACAAAGCCCACATAATTATATATAATTATCGTGACTGTCATTTTCCCCCTGCTGTCACTTTCTGAGGCTAAAAGCAGTGTATTTTTTTTATCAGACCAACTAACTCCAATTTTACTTTCCATTTTCAGATTATCTCTTTGTCTCTCGGTGTGTCAGCCTCCTCCACACTCCTCCTCCTGCATGTCTTCCCTGATAAAACACATGACCCCGATGGGAAGTTTATTAGATGAAGCCGCTCTCTTTCCTGTTCTATTTTCCCCATCTCTGGTTAATTCTATCACAACTTTTTTCTTCGTCCTGTTGACTCCTCTCTCGCCCTCTGTTGATCAGTTTACGGTGTGACTTCATCCCACTAATCTCTGACCTCTTCCTCACCTCCAGTGTGTCCCTCTAAATGATTATCTTCAGCCAGTCTCTAGAGCAATACGTCTTTTTGCCTATTACCCTGACTGTATCACAACTATGCTTCTGGTTAAGGTGAAACAGGTGAAACTGTTTTTTTTGTTTTGTTTTTTTAAATAATGGAATGGTTCCTATACTGAAATATCAACAATGGTAGATATTATAATCTGAAGGCCAAGTGCAAAGATTAACTTAAATTGACTACTAATTTTAATTGGTACAGTATACAGCTTTGAGTGTGGATATAAACACAGATTAAAACAACATTCAAAAGCTGCAGTGCAGTTATTTGCCTTGTACTAATCCTCTGATGTTGTGGCTAAACTATAACTCACCGCGGCTAAATTACCTCACTGTCCGAGGAGCACATCCCACTGTATATTGGACTGTCGAGCTGCACTTGCCCTGAGAAAATTGAGTGCCGTAATCTCCCATAATCTTTACCAGCACCGAAGATGCCTGAGGTCAGGTGCTGAATACATATTACTGGAACAGACAAAATACTTACATTCTCCTGATCATCACAAACACAGGTCACACACACACACACACACATGCTGCTCATTATCTACGACTCACATGGCTCCACACACAAAATTACTAACACAGCCAAACAACGCCCCCAAATCACAGCTATTCCTCTTAGGACACAGCATTGATTCCATTCATTTGGACAGCCTAAAGAAAGCATTATCCTTAACCATAACCTGTAAACTAGGGATGCACCAACATGAAAATTGTTGGCCGATATGTCACCTAGCGGCCTCTCCGTATTCAGCGCAGCCCGGAACATTTCTCTATGTGCCACTTCATCCCCACATCCAAGTACTGACGGGAATCGAGCACAGTCGCGATGAAGTGCCGGGGATTCGAGTCAATGTCTCAGAGAGTTCATAATCTGCGCTGACTGCAGCCAAGTTTCGCTTTCCAGCACTTAATAGATGTTGTTCCACCGTGTACTCACATCTTCTTGAAACTGTTTTATTGGTGTTCCAAACTGATCTTGGACAGACTCTAAGCAGGAATAGACAGGCGTATGCTGGCCACAGTTTTTGCATGCATGTGTCATCACAACATCCTGTTTCCGGGTCATTTTGTTTCGGTGGCCGAATTTTCAGTGCATCTCTACTGTAAATGCCTAACCAACCCGAACCTTAACCTGACACTCCAAATCTTAGCTAATCTCAACCATCCAGCTACCATAGGGTACACCCTGGACAGTCCATCACAGGGCACCACCCAGAGACAAACAACCACCCACTCTCACACTTGCTGTCCATGTATGTGCCGAATTAACCAAATCCCCCATCTACATGTTTTTGGACAGTGGGAGGAAGCTGGAGTACCCAAAGCACACAAAGACCCTTGGTCAAACAGGGTTTAGAACTGGTGACCTTCTTGCTGTGAGGCAAAAACACTAACCACTACATCACTGTGTGTCCATAAACAAAACCAGTTTCGGCGGTGAGGCTGTGCCTCATTCAGACCAGGTTATGTTCCCCATGAGGGCTACTGGTCCTGATAAAGAAGCCAGAAAATGTCCTAAAGTGGTAAAAAATACAAGCACAGAGAGAGGGAGGGAGAGAGAGAGAGAGAGAGGGGGAGCTGTCTAGTCACTTGTAAATGGAACAGAGACAAACAGCAGAGCAGCAACATAAAATGTGCACGATAAACCATTAATCTCTGTGCACGCACGGGTGTGTGTGTGTGTGTGCATCTGGGTTTGTGTGTCTATATATATCTATATATCTCAATGTGAATGCTCACATCTGTGTGTGTATAGACTGTATGTCTACTTCCCAAGGTCACTGCTGAAAGGTAGTAGGGAAGGGAATTAACAAGACCAGTGGACAATGACGTTAGCTCTGCAAGGAACACTACTCTTAAAGGGACAGCTCAGGACACAGGCGTGACGGGAAAACTCGCCGATTCAAGATGTTTCATTCACTCGCTTCATGTATTCACAACTGGGGAAAAATTTGAGAAAGTGTGTGTTTTTGGAGGCAAAACAGATATAAACACACTATTGTGATGAATATTTCATAATAAGGGTGAAGAAGAAAAAAAGGAAGAAACGACTGCCTAAAGGAGAGTGATAAAGAGCAGAAACTACTCCCTACCCCCTGTAGTGCCTCGGCGCACACACACACACACACACACACACACACACACACACACACACACACACAGTCATGCAGTGTGGTGGTCCATGTTGCCTGCACTGACATTGAAAAAGAGCAGACACTATCTTGATACAATGCCACTGAGGATGTTTGGGGCAACAAAGGGCTTTTCATTGGTGAACTGAAGACATGGGACAACTTGAAATGAAGAGGACCTGCTGTGTCGCTGAGCACAGGCGACACGATCCAGACACACACCAGCAGCACACACACACACACACACACACACACACACACACACACACACACACACACACACACACACACACACAAACACAAACACAAACACTTCTTGATTTTCTAGTGGTCCTCAAAAGGCTTCAGTGTGCTGAGGGCTGGGATCGAGGCATCTGAACTACATCTGCTCCTATACAGTGAGAGGAAAAAGCGTCTTTTGTGTCGCCTTTGACTCTATAGTCTGCCACCTGCCTGACAGCAGTCATCTCCTACAGTCTATAAAGCTGCTCGGTACTTTCCATGCACAGTTAATATGAGCTACAGTTATAGCTGGACGACACCATTTGACAGGAGTACTGTTGCCGTGCCAGTGTACAAGCACTAGTGGGGAATCAAGTTATTAAATTAAGTATGTGCGCCCCCCATCAGTTCCCTCGTCAGTTCACTGTAAACTATGATTATGTGAACTTATTTCTTATCTGTAACACCTACTCCAGTTATTCCTTGTAATGTGGTCAAAACAAAAACAAACGTTTTGAAGAAAAAAGAAAAGGAATTGGCAACAGTGATGTTAGCGTCTCGGTTAAACAACCAACGCTCTGTGCTGAAAAATGATGTATAATCACGTTCATTTTTAAGGCAGTATTTTGAGTTTTACTCCTGTTTAAGTGCAGCCTGAATTATCAGTGTGTCAATGTCATCATCCCCTTTCTCCACTTCTAGGTTGCTATGCTAAAAAAGGGAGAAACAGAACGGAACACTTTTGTTGAGTCATTAAAAGCAGAGCACACTGATGCACGTGACAACATGAAATCAGCGAGCTGCAAAGTCAACGTCAAGCTGAGAGCTCAGTGCCGAGCTCTCCCTCTTCCTCTGTAAGGGGGGGGGTGCACTCAAGTGTTGCATCATTGTTTTGAGGACAACCTACAGCTGTGAGTCGCTCCGAACAAAACTGACTCTGCCGCTCGCTCAAGTGTGACTGACCGAAACCTGCCTCATTAAAGATAAGCAGCTTCAGCCATTGCACTTGAAAGAAGAATGAGTCAATAATTCTCTATCACTCCCCGAGGCTGTTATTAAAACAGAAATGGTCCTTGATAGGTTGAAGTTCCACACTACGGGCCTAATCGATGTTTCTCTTCGTGTGTGTGTGATTATGTGTGACTAACCTGAGAGTAGAAATTGGCCATATTTGTAGTTTCTATGTCCTTTTTCCCCAGTATTTCCATTTTGACTGGCACTGCGGGGAACTTGGTGGAGAAGTAGTCCAGGAAATCAGGCAGGTAGCTGGCGTCTCCGTGGACAATTGCCATGACGAAATGAGCTGCCTGGAAAGCACAGAAAATTGTCTTAATGTTCAAGGTTTTTTTTTTATGATGACGGGTGAATCTGATAAATATCAGCGCCGTACCTGGGATGAGTCCTCGCGGAACGCCAAGGTGACAAACTCTTCGGCAAATCTGTGCCTCTGGACCGTCGACAGAGTGGAGAGCTGTGAAGTGTAGGCATGGGCCACCAGCGCCCCTCCATTAGGCTGGTTCTCTATGTGGATGTACGAGGCGAATTCCAGACCGGCCAAACCGGGATGCACGCTCTCAGGCTGTTGTTTGGTTGTGGAAGTTAGCAGTTTCTTGGTGGCGGAGGAAGAAAGGGAGTCGGTAGTGTTGTGGAAAGAGGAGTTTAAGAGTGATTTTGAGGCGAGAGGATGAGGAGGAGGAGAGGGGGGCATGTGTGAGGTCTTGTTGTTGAGTGACGGGTGAACCGGTAGCGGCGTCTTGAAAGGAGACAGAGAGGAATTGTGCTTGAGATCTGAGGACAGGGAAGGTGAGGTGGAAAGCAGGCCGGCACAAACGGTTTGGCAGGAGCGGTGGTACATCTTCACTCGTTTGTGCTTCTCCCCCTCTTTGTGTTTCTTTTTCTTTTTCTTCTTCACTTTTTTGATTTGTAGCTCCTCCGCGTTGATCTTGGGTTTCTCTTTTTCATCTGGGCCATGACACAGAGAGAGAGAGAGAAAGAGGACAGAGTTATTATAGAGTTTTTGCTAAGAATCTACTTACTATATATAAAAATTGATGTAGTATAAAGTGGCAGATGGCCACCAGGGGGCGACTCCACAGGTTGCAAAAAAGATTGAGTGGAAGAGAAGATCTTTGAGAGAAGATCATCATATGTTTTTATGAGGATTTAGATTCCTATTTAAAACATTTGAGTTGACACCAGTGTGAATGGCAGCGGCAGGTATTGGTACTGGTTACAAAATATTTTCAGGTATTAATAATTTGCAAGCCGAAAGACAAGGTCCATTCTGCGTGCTCATGTGTTATGATAAACCAACAATACTGACTCAGGCTCTTATATGTAATGAGCAACTTTCTAATATAGTATGGCAAAAAGTGATCATGCTTGAATTCCTTCACTCAGATTATTGTATGCAGTCTTGTATAAAGGACCTAAACCTAAGTATCTTAACAGAAAATGACTTTGGTAGAAGTCACTTTTTATAATATTACTAAAGTAAAAGTCTTAAAGTATATGAATTTTACTGTAAAGGTGAGGAGAAAGGATTGAGCCATGGTGGATCAGTGGTAGGGTGAGTTGTCTTTCAACTGGAAGGGCGTGGGTTCGATTACTGGCTCTGCTCGTCTATACGTGTCCTTGAGCAAGATATTCAACCCCATGTGGCAGCGAAAGCTCATCACAGACCATTACAACTCTGCTTCTGATTTTATCTGGTAGTAACAAAGATAGTTAGAGGAAATGTAGTGCAATAAACGTAAAAGTTGCTAGAAATATAACAAAAAGTCAAGTACACATATGTGAATTACGTACTTAAGTACAGTAAAAGACAGTGCACATAAAAAAGGGAACTAACTATTTTTAGAAAGTGAGGACAGATGGGTGTATAATTTTCACAGATGATGTACAGTATAGCCCAATAAAAAGCTCTGCAATGAATAACTAAGCCAAGTCACATATCCAAACAGACACTGTGCATCGAAGGCCATCTGGAAAATCAAGACATGTCACTTTTGCACTTTTGTGTTATTATGTGTAATTGTCAGTGAGAGTGTGAGACTCAGAACCATCAATTTACAAAAATGTAAATAAGAGAGTATGTATGCGTTTATTGTGTGGTTGTGCATGATAGAGCCGCTGCTGCCTCAGCGTTACTCAAACATCTCTCTCACACACACGTATAAACATACACGTTCAGTCTAGTTTGTAACCCACACACGTTCAGTGCAACATGAGACAGGAACGAGAGACAGGATGAAAAACGGGGGGAGAGAGAGCGGGCGAGAGCACGAGCAAAAAAAGAGCGCAACAGAGAGAGAGAGAGAGAGAGAGAGAGAGAGAGAGATGGTATTTGCAGCACAATGCCAGAGCTACTAATCCAAAAGCTCTTTAACCCACATGTCACCCCTCCCCCGATGTCTCATACGCAAGTACACACATATTTATACAAGTTTATTCCCCAAACCTCAGCCCTTATCAATCCACAGAGAAGCAGCGCAATATGAAGAACATTTGTTGGATATTACTCTATAAAATACATGAAGAGATTAACACAAAACTATTTTACTAGTTCCTGCTTACCAACCCCAACATATGGGAACTGAACATTAACTGTATGTCCAACAATTGTAACAATATTACGCATACCAAATGATGAATTATAACAACACAGCTATTTGTACAGCAAGCCAAGACCTGATAATGATTAAATAGAGATTTTGCAATGTCAAACACATTTAAACATTTATGAAAAGCTATTCTACTATAAATGCAATGACAATCTGCCATTGTGAACACACATGACAGCTTAGCATGTGTATTACATAATATGAGTATAGGTTGTCTGTAAGGCTGAAACAATTACTCAATTACTAAATTAACAATCAACAATTTGGTTTGAGTGGTTTTTTTTTAAGAATTAAAAACAACTTTTACCAGGTTTTTCAGTTTCTTAAACGTAAGTATTTTCTGGTCCCTTTGCGCTACATAATGAAAGAAATCATTCAAACTGAATCATTTTTTTGTGGACAAAACGAGACACTTTATCAACATCATCATTTCCACGTTTGAGTAACACCGGTCAACATTTTCTGACATTTTATGGACCAAACGATTGCTCGATTAATCAAGAGAAGAATCGACAGATTAATCGATGATGAAAATAATCGTTAGCTGCAATCCTATTTGTCGTTTTTTTTATTGATTTTTTTTAAGCAGATGGCCTTGACTGATTTAACAAGGTCGAATAATTTTCCAGTTGAATACGAACACACACACCGAGAATCTGTAAGTTCTCTCTCGCTCTCTCCCTCTCTCTCTCCCCCCTCTCCTCATTCAATTGTAAACTTAACACTTCTCTCACTGATTAAATTGCCAACTTTGCCGCCCAATCTCTCTGTTCTCTCCTCCAAACATTTGCAAACACTGTGATTAAATGCAAATGTTCTTTGATTAAATGGCTCCATCTAACCATCGACTATTGTCAACCCATGCTCTGATCTAATTCAATATCTCGCCATGTCTCCCAGTGTATATTATCATAAACACAAGATTAAATACTATGATTACTCACAGGTCGACTGCAGACGCGCAAGTCTTTTTCTGAACTCTGCGAGCAGGGAGAGACTGAAATAGTGCGCCAAATAATCCATCTGTAATTTTCATCTGTAGCCACTCGCCATGGTATGAGGCCAAAGCCTTACTAAGACTTTGAAATGTCACAGTGTGGTCATGATACACCAGCACAAACACGGCAAGTCCAACTGGAGCTTAACAGCCAATCAGAATCAATCAAAATAAACACGGAGTTCCAGCACATATGTCACTGTGTGTGTGTCAGTGTGAGTGTGTGTCTATAAAGGTCAGGTTTTACAGAGAAAAACTCTGCTGCTAACAAATGGAGAGCTGCAGTTCAGTGGTTGAGCTCAGATAACACACACACACACACAGATCGAAAGAGAGGATGGAGATTACATCACACTGCTCTGTGAATAATACACTCCTGTCAAAAGGTGAACAATGAAAACCTCCACTATATCCCGAAAATGTTCACAGCAGCAGACAGACACGTGGTTGAAGCAATGAAAAAAGATTCTCCAAATGTTCCCACAAATATTGCTACTTTTGGTTGGAATACAAGAGTTGTGACAATAAACATTTGCAGAAGAGACTGTTTTTCTGTTTACACTGAATCAAATGAGCTTAGTGCCGAGTCTGATGTGCGTTGGCGTTGCGGAATCAGACACGCGACACCATTTCCTCCTTTAAACAGTCCTATGTAAAATGAGGCTGTTGACAAAGTAAACACGGACAGGCTACGTTGCCCCTTGCTCGCCTCTCAACTTCTCTTGTCACAAATCCCGGCGACCAGATGTAAACCACAAACATTGCCACAGGGGTCATACTAAATAAACACGCCCCACCCCAACCAACCCCGAGCCAAATTTCTTCACCCACTGAGCAACACAGTGCAAAGGTCACGCTAATGCCAGGGATCAAATTCCCAAAGGAAAATAATAGTTACAGCCAGTGTCACACTGTCCACATACTTCTCTGTAATGGGGCTTTTAATGGCTATGACAACGGTAGGACGTGATTTAACACACCGAGTGTCAGTTGGACCAAAATGTAATATGAAGACACCACTATAGTCTCTGTGAAGTTGTCATCGTACCCGTTTTTAGAATGTGTTGTATTTAGTCATAAAGTGACCCAGATTTGTCCTCAGAGTTTCAGGAAAATTCTAGCTTCACTGATAACAATAATAGAGGCAGGATATCCACTGTTTACTGTGAATTTAGGGCATACAAACTCTCTTTACTTAAGCTTTTATTGAAGGTTTTTTTTCCTTTACATAAGCGTAAAACTAACATATAGACTAATAAGTACAGAAATAAACATGTGGGTGTAACATTCTGTTTTTCCCGTGGTCTCAGTCACAGTTCCATTTTAACCATTTTTCTTCAAACTGAGCTTCCTGTAGTCTTAGGGGGTGTGTCATCTTTTCCAGTATGTAACTCTGTTTAGGTTTTGAGCTTGTTTTTTCTCCTTTTACACCACCAACCATCCACCAAACGGTAACAGAGCTGGTGGCACTTCTACAGAGCTACGGGTCGGAAATAGTTTAGAAATTGGGGCTGATTTAGAAAAATGCAGACGCAGAGAGCAATTTAACCCTCTTATGACCATCATGATATTCAGGCCGCCTGGATTTCTGTTGATTTTATGGCTGTAGAATTGTCAAAAAATGGTTCAATAAGTGAGTGCTTCTCCCTTTTTCCAAAATAACTTTCACTTTTAATATCTGGCAGTTATTCAACCGTTTAGGAATCACGGTAATGAGAAGCTGACGCCACAAATGTGTGAATCTTGTCTGTGATTGGACGATCGTTCCATGGAAGTCCAGAGGCGCTACCGTAATGACAAGTATATGGGCGCAAAGCTCTATTTCTCTGCTTCCCGGTATCAATCCATCCATCTTCTACCCCTTTATCCTCCACATGATCGCGCAGCGTGCTGTGCCAATCTCAGCTGACATATGGTGAAAAGTGGGGTCACACCCTGGCCAGATCGCCAGTCCATAGTGCTTTTCATTTTCTACATATCACAAACGGTCTAGGAGTTACGATAATGAGAAGTACGCATCCTGTCAGCGACGACAGGATGGTCACAGGAGGGTTAAAGACAGATTACCAGGTAAGCATGTAAGCTTCAGCCAACCCACTTTCTCTCTTTCTCTCTCTCTCACTATAATGTCGCCTCATTATGTGATTATTCGCCGCTCAGAACAGACACACTTTCAATCTCTGCCTGTGGCTGACACCTGAAAATGAACCAAAATAAAAGTCTGTAAAAATGTAAAACTGATTATGTAACACAGGATATACTGTAAGTGTAGGTCTGTTGTGTTGGATCGCTGTACCCGTTTTGAACGGCAATTCACAGTTTTGCAAGTAATTTGTTAGTATTCACGTCTCCAAAAGTCGCTCGGTTTGCAGTTACGAGATTTCACCAACCTTTAATCGGCTGCTGGACTTCTCCATTCTCCCTCTTGATCTCGTTCATCATTTTGTGCTTCTTCTTCCCCTTTTCCCTCGCTTTGTCTTTGACCTTCTTCTCCTCTCGCTCCTCTCGGTCCCGCTCCTTTGCCTTGTCCTTGGTGGAGTTTTCTTTGAGAGAGATAGTGAGTGAGAGAGAGTGAGTGAGTGAGTGAGTGAGAGGATTTAGGTCTCAATGGTGGGAAAGCACGAGCACACAGATGTGGTCGCTCTCAAATGTGCACACTTGCGACTTTCCAATTTACTTCTCTGACCTCGTACCCATCGCTTTGACTTTTACGTCTCCGCGTCAGTCTTACTTCCCCCGGTGCAACAAATACATCTCTCTCTTTACAGCCTCCAGTGTCACATCTCATGTTTTTTACAGCCGTGTAATGACCTTTGAAAGAGTGCAGCTCTGCAATGACTTCAAAGTTTCATCTTAACCAGATACGTCTCATAATACCCCTTAACTCACTCGTGTCTCTCATGCATAAGCAGCAAGAATACACTTCATTCCTAGAATCCTGCTTGAATCATTTTCATTTCCTCTTACAGAACTTTTCCCAAGTGTTGGTTTCAAATGTAATCAATGTTTTATGTCAATAATTCATGTAATTAACTGGTAAAAGCCTGTGTTTGTCCTATTTCATATCAACATGTCTGCTGTGAAAAAGACATTTTATGCCTGGTTTATTTGAGACATGCTTGAGCATTACATACACATGTATCAGTTAAACTCATTGATAGTTTTCTAATATATAAGATCAACTGTCAATCCAAAAGTGTTTGACAGACCATATCAACAATAAATATACTATGACACATATCCGCAGTTGTTGGGAGTGCCGTCTGAAAGGCAACTGGACACAAACACATTCACTTTCTGAAAAGCTAAATCTCTCATCTCCGACCGAGCTAAGAGATTTTTGAAACTTTTTTTATCATTCGCCTTCTTTGATTCTTTATTTCCTTTCATTTGCCCATAAAGAAATAAAAAGAAAAGCCTTTATTATTATTTTTTTCCTCCCCACATTTGTTCCTTTGCACTTTTTCTTTCCCTCTCTGCAAAGAACTTTTTTTTTTTTGCTTTGAACTCTGTCAGATCCATCTTAAAAAGGAAGCTGTGTTTTTCAGCCTGTTCACTCTCCTGTGGGTGTGAGAGGGAAAGTGAACACAGTGGGGTTGGACTCACAGTTTGCAGGATTAAAGGAGGAAAGCTTTGAAAGTTACAAAAAAAAAAAGGCTTACATGAGCAGCAGGGAAAATTAGAATTACATCGATATGCTCCACTTAAATAGAAATAAAAACCTGGACATTTCAGATTGTAGCAGCTTGGTTTTCTTTGTTTCTGAACTTGCCGCTCATACTCGTGTGATTAGGCACAGAAAGTTAACAAAACCATTTTAAGAACGATGCTAAATAAAAGCAGTTCCACAGGAAAGTGCCAGATTCATAAAAACATGTCACGGCACTAACATTCATAAACTTAGAAGTTGACAGGTAAAGTAAATTAGGCCAGATGCCTGGTGTAGCTGTGAAGTTCCAGTGTGGGATCTCTATCACCCCCTGTGGACGTCTGAGTAATTACCACAACACTGCCATCCTGATTTGACCTAGTTTTTCTCCGCCACCCTCCCCAGTCACACAGAACTGGGGCCAACTTTTTGAACAGTACTTTAGTAAGTTATGTGTTGATTATCCGTTTGTTTAACGTAACACTATTTGTGCAGGCACCCAGGCAGGCAGTTGTTAGCGGACCGGACAATCACGTTCAACCTTGCAAATGCTTGTTGTCCATCTTAATTTAGAATCTAGAATCCATTTTTGAAGCTTCTTTTAGGCACTTTCACTAAAGTGCGACACTACACCAAAATCGGAGACGCTATATACATTACAATGTAATGTACGCAAAGAGATGCAGACAGATCGGACCAAGCCAGGGGAAATAAAAAAAAGAAAAGAAAATGTTATCATAAAGAACTCGGCAACGGTCTCCACAGACACAAAAGCAACTTGTGTGAGTCTGACAACACACATTTCTGCATTGTTTTGGAAACTGAATATTATAACCAAGTTGGTTTTGCCACCATTCCTGAGTCAAACAAAAGTGACAGCAAGACTTATAGGGGATCAAACATGAGCAAATTAGGTCTTGTTTTTATTACACGGTACAATCAGTTTTTGTACCTTATTGGAATATTTAAGCAGGAAGGACAGTTTTTCTTTTAGCAGCACGCTAATGAAGACAGTGACAGATGATACTGCAGTAGTTACACGGGCTGAACCACATCTTAGGGGTCACAAGTTTAAAAACAAAACAAAACCCGTAAAGCCACGATGACTCTAACAGCCCAGCACATCAAACAAAACCAAAGATGTAAATGAATCAGAAATTCAAAAAAAAAAAAAAAAGCTGTGAAACTGAAACTGTTTTTTACCGCTTGTTTTCTAACTTTGGTGCAGCTTTCGGGGGGAACACAGCAGGTGGTTTTCACTGAATGTGTTTGTCTCGATGATCACAGAGGAGACACAAGATAGAGAGCTGCAGGCGGTGTGTTAACTTTAACTACACCAGTCTAACTTTTTAGAAGTGTGGAGGAGAATCACTAATTATTGGAAAATCAATGGGTTGCTTGCTTTTTTTTTGGTAATGTAAGCCGCAAACCCGAAAAACCTCTTGTGAAATTAACTTTAATTAGTGTGTGTATGAACTAGTTGTAACCTGAGGCAGCACACTATAGCCTGGCCAAGTTTAAATGTGTGCTTGCAATATGATAAGACTGGCGATCTGTCTTGAACGCTCCCTGCTTCTTGCCAAAATGCACGCTGCGACTCCAAACAGGAAGCAAACAGCACAGAACGTGCAAGAAAGAGCTGTACTAAACGCAGATCTTACAAAATGTCTTAGAAAAATGTAATTTCTCATGATTAATATAATATCCTACATTCTGAGTATCTAACTTTCAACTTTCTGTCAGATTTTCCTCATACAGATGATTAAACTGAATATTTCAAAATGTGCTCCTGAGGAAGAAACTCAAGGATTCTAAGATTAGACACGGTGAGATCAGCTCGCCGCTCTGAAAATCAGTGCTCTCATGTGTACAAAATGCCGGACGCTGACTGAGTCTGTAT
Source organism: Solea senegalensis (assembly GCF_019176455.1). NCBI lineage: Eukaryota > Metazoa > Chordata > Actinopteri > Pleuronectiformes > Soleidae > Solea > Solea senegalensis. The sequence continues at coordinate 28,848,841 of NC_058023.1, read as the reverse complement.
CTCTATAAAAGAGAACAGGTACATGCAGGCCTTCGACGTGAATATTTTAAAGGATCAAAGCTAAAGTGTGAAGACAAATGATATCACATTTATTACCAATGTACATTAAAGAGAGGATGATGTGGAGGGGAAAAGGTAGCTCTTCAGATTTGAATAATGCTGCAAACATAAAATGGTCAAGTTCACACACACACTTCACCATTTTGAGTGATCTCCAACAGTATCTGCAAGAAAAATAGGGAATCTGACAAGTGTTCAGTAGTTTAATCGAGTGTCGATTACAGCTAAGATTAGATTTCTCTAAGTTTTCTCCCCTCACTGCACTCGGCTGCAGAAATGTATTGCCAGACGTATTCAGGCATTCTGTCGGCAAATAGCATTTACATGCACCCAAATAACCTAATTAAAGCAAGAGGAACCCGACTTCCCCTAATACCCCGGTTCTATTTGTCTTTTTAATCATCAAAAGCAACAGAAGATGGTGATTAAAAGACTATCATGTATTCCAGCTCCATTAATTGACGTATGGTCACTTTTACTGCTCAGCTCGAGTAAGATTATCCACCACATGCACTGCTGAATATTACGTAGACCCCAGAGAGAGTAGTCACTATTACACATTACAGTAGCTACTGTGTTAAAATCCATCTGTGCTAATAATTAGGAGGGGTGCATTTTATACAATACAAAGTTAACATGTGTGTAACTGCAAAACTTTAACACTTGAGGCTGAGTATGGCAACAACATCTTGAGCCTGTGGTTCAGTCGTATCTGTTGTCCAGTAATTTGTTGTCTACTTAACGGTTCCTTCTCTTGGCCTCCTGTTGGACTCATGTCTCTTATTTCAGTAGCAGATGAAGTCCCCTCTCTCCTACGCTGTGACGTCAAGTCACTTTTATTTATTATAGCCCAACAACAAACTCTCACAGCAAGTGAGGGGGGAAAATACGTTTAACATAGAGGGAAAAACAGAGAAAATTCAGGTTAGAAAACAGGGGAGAGATCCCTCTTCCAGGACAGACAGGACATGCAGTGATGATGATGTGATACTTTTTGGATTCCTGTAGGAAAATTCCTTCCCTGCAGGAAGGTCAGAGCAGTTGGACTACTCAGCTGCAGCAGAACTCTCTCTCTGTGACTCAAGGACACACTTCCCCAGTACTGTGCCTCAGAGTCGTCGTGTCCTTAACGCAGCCTGTCTCACCACTGGTTCAGTCTACCTGACACTCAATACCCGAGAAAAAAAACTGTGCCTGTGATTAATGTGCATTAACACTCATTCGAACACTTCCTCATCTTCATGTTCAAAACTGCTCAGTGTAATTACAACCTCCTGCCATTAGCCAGCCGGCAGCTCTACACTGAAGCAAACAAGAGATTCATTGCTTTTGCTCGTGGTCACCTCTGAGGTAATGTTGAAGGAGAGCTTTTATATTTATGTTACTTAATGCTAATTCTTGCTGCGTTTACCCTAGTGGAGCTTAAAATAACTGTTCTTGAAGATAATATATTGCCTTTCCGTGTGTTTTGCTTTGCCTCGCATAAAACATAAACTGTAGAAATACAAATAAAAACCTATTACAACAATAAAACTAAACCCCCATCCTTAGTGTTGTGAGTGCTCAATGCTCATTTGTGAGTCTTCAGTTGTTTTGAACCCCTTCTAAGGCACTCTATGTCTGGCATTCTTTTTCTGGCTTGAAGAAAATAAAACTGACATCCAGCAAATCCCATTCACCAGACAGTGCTTTTGTTTTTTACAGCTAAGAGCCAGCAACGCATTCCGTGCTGGTGTTTCTCGCCCGCTACAGGGGCTGTTCAGAATGTGTCGTGACCCCTTAAACTACCCGACTGGAAGAGGATGACATCATGCACTCGCAGATGTGTGTGTCCACTCAGTGATTCTGCTCACGTTGGAAACATCAACAGACAGATGCCTCGACACGGTGGCAAACACAAGTTTTTGACATTGCTCTGAGGTGACAAATGGCAAAACGGCGCCACAAAAACACGAGATTGATGAAGGAAGCGTGGCGCACTAATGAGACAGTTGTAAAAACAGACATTTGTGGTTGTGACAACCAGTGAGAGGAACGCTATATTTGTGCCACAGGAGCTAATAAAATTTGTTTGTGTTATAAAAAGAATAATCTGATTAAAGGCTTGAAGTCTATGGTCATACACAGCTTTCTATTCAATTATACTGTGAAGCAAAGAAATCAATTCAGCTCTTTTATGCTGCATGGCTTATTTTCCCTTGCTGAACCGAACGTACTTCAAATCATTACAATTATTGCAATAATGTTGTGAATGGCAGTAATTGCAGGATAAATCTTTTCGAGGGACAATAATATAGCGGCAACTAATTAATTAATCAAGAAATTATAGTTTTCTCAATTAAGCAAGTACTTGTTGTCTGAAAATGTCAGAGAATGTTGATCGGCGTTTACCAAAGCTGGAATGTCTTGTTTTGTCCACAAACCAAAATGTTTCAGAAAATATTCACATTTAAGAAGCTACAAAAAATTCAGAAAGCTTGTTTTGTTTTAATTGTTGAAAAAACACTCAAACTTATTATCATAATATTTCAAAATTAATTCAGTTTTCGGTTAATAATCGTTGCAGCCCTAGTCAACAATGTATATATTTACTGAGTAGTGTCCAGGGAGCAAAGAAAGTAGGAAATAATCCCATTAAAAAACAGAAACCAGAAAAACAAAAACAACTAACTGATGGTGATGTGCTTCAGTCGAGTATTAATGGAATTAAGTGTTGCCGTCCTAGTGAGAACATGCTGTGTTAATGCATCATTCTCTGCATGCACAACTGAAAACATAAGACTACCAATAAGCGACTAAGCCTCCATGTCTGTTTCCAATAAATTGCATGTTTGAGTTAATTTTTTTTTTACTTGATTTTGTTCACAAAATTAAACATATATATGTAATGCTCCAATAGTTTTCATAAGTTTTAGTTTTTATTTTGTTGCTTTTGAAATTAGCTAGGTTTAATTCGTTTTTAGAGTGGGTTTGCTAGTTTCAATTACTTTTTATTTTTGTAAATGCTTAGTTTTATTTGGGTTTTTTTTTTTAATATGGAGTATTTGCCAGGTGCAAGCTATAACATATAATATTATGACTTCATTATTTTAAAGATTTTAAATTCAGTAACTTCAGTATAGCTCTAATACTCCGTAGGACCAAAAGGTTTATACATGAAATAAATGTACAAGGATGAAAACTAAGCACATTTTCACCACAAAAGTTTTTATTTTTAGTTAGCGAAAATGTTTTTTCAATTTCAGTTGTAGTTAACTAGAATAAGCTTGATTCTTATAGCCGCCTCTGTATATTTTAATATAGTCCAAAAAAACAGCCTCAATGCTCTGTGTTCTAAGGGTTAAATACTACAGTGTAATGCTGCGTGTTGCAAAAACACATTGGTGGCGACGTGGTGGAGTGAATGCACAATTGTGTGCATGTGTGATTGTCAACAAGCTCAGTGCGTTCCGTTTCCCACACAGCCTGAGGCTACAGAAGGGGGCGTGGTGCTCCACCAAAACAACACTCACACTATAATGGCGGGCGGCTGTCATATTGTTATGACAACGGCGTGTAGTTTCTGCTCCGAGTGTGATATGAAATAATTAAATATGCGTCCAGTTTACGTAATAACCGACAACGCAGCGCAATGGTTTCGACGACACCGCACAGATTAGCGCTTTAATTTCCCCCATTTATGACATGTTAGTTTGGATATACATCGAAATATATATAAAAGCTAACAGTGTATGAAATGCGCTATGTTTTCATCAATAGCACGTTACAGTTCCGCAGCAGCACGAGAGCAGTTGTTACAAGCTGGTCGCGAGACTGCCGCTCTGGTTCAGTCCAGCTCGAGGGTTCACGAGCGGGTGAACGAGCCACACAACCCCACGCAAAACAGTCACTAAACTGGGCTTTAACGCCTCCAAACTCACCGTTAACGAGGACAAATGTGGTTAATTAACAGCACGTCAGTATTCTGTGGCGTACTCGGCGTTACAGAGAGCGCACTTCTTCCGAAATCCGGACCGTCCGAGACGAATTAGGAAGCAGACACGACTGCGTGCACATGTTTACGTCCCGAGAGACTGGATCCACTTTAGCTGGACAAGGAGGTAAACTCCTGCCCACTCATGACAAACAAAAACACCACACTAACTTTATCAATCCACGCCGCAGTTTTAGTGTATTTTAAGCAAATAAAACAGAGTTGAATGGCCTACCTTTGGGTGGCAGCGTGACCTCTCCATTCTCCCTCTTCACTGCAGAAATGTAATTAAATTTGCTAATAGCGTTCGTGTTGTTGTTGTTGTTGTTGCTAACGTTACTCGCGGGTGCGGAGGTCAACACCAGTTTATGCTTCTTTTTCTCGTCTTCGCCTCCTTTGCCCGTCTTGTCCCTGTCCTTCTCCCGCTGCTTGTCTTTACTTGGTTTCTTGGGGGTGGACGAAGGCGCTTTGTGGAGGAAGAAATCGCTCTGTTTTAGGACTTTTGTCGGTGTTTGAGTCCCACCAGTACTGAAGCCCCACACAGCCGTGCCGCCGCTGCTGCCGTAACTCTGCTGCTGTTTCGGGGGCTGCTGGAGTTTCTCTTTCCCGCTACCGTTGCCTCCCACTCCGCTGAGTTTCTTGGGCTTCACACTCTTCTCATCGATTCGGACCTTCTTGGGCGGCGGCGGTGGCGGGTCGGAATCCTGCGAAGACTGGGAGCGGTTATCGGGGGCTCCCTTCGCCTCGGTCGGCTTGACGTGCGGGCTTTTCACAGGCGCGACCGTGGGGGCTACCGCAGTAGCCGCAGCTCCAGTGAGGGAAGCTGAGCCCAGTGAGTCAGCCATCTTGAGGCGTCTATTTACTCTCTTCCCCCAACGGTCGTCGCTGCTGTTTCTGTGCGACTCGCAGGCGGACTAGCAAGGGGGCGGGATTCAGGTTTGATTGACAGGCGGTCACTGGCGGGCGGGGCCAAGGCGTGATTGACAGGTCGAGAGGGAAAAACGAGAGGCGGTGCTTAGCTGCTGTTTTTGTAGCCTGCAGATAGTGTATTTAAAGGTCCAGTGTGTAAGGGTTCAGCTTCTTTGATGGAAATAAGATATTGTTTATTTTTTCCGCTGGTTTGATTCACATTAATAAAGGCTTGGACCAAAGTTAATAGAGAAAAATCAGGAATTTTACATCATGGCACACAGGACTTGTTGAGTACACTGTTGCCTCCAAGATTGTTATCTGATTTTCTCTATGGACTTTGGTGCTATGGAGTGAGTGGTTTCCAACTTCAGTGCCCAGCTAGAAAATACTGTCAATAATGGCAAGATCGATAAAGATCAAGTTAAAAACATCTAATGTCCACCACTTGATTTTTTTAATCAAGTTTTATCAAAACACTCCACTCATTTGTTTATTTTTACACATTAACTTTTGTGTTGCGGCGCACACACACACACACACACACACTGACTCACAGAATGTGGAGAATTTTGCAGCGGCTGGTTTTGCTGAGATGAAAACGTCCACAAACAGATAATCCTATCAGAATTACATCCTTATACGGTGTCTTGAATCCTCAGGTACTGTGTGAACACTTCTTAAACTCACAGTTCAGCCTGTCAGCCAAGTGGGAATGCTTAGAAGGAGGGCTGTGTGACATTAAACATGATAACGCAATTAAATGTTATGTGTGTGCAGCGGCAGCAGAAGGCCTGAAAGTTGGTGTGTGGGGAAGTCAACGTCTTTTAAATGAGGTTGAGTATATGTTCTGTATTACAGATGCTCACATACTCTCAACTTACTGTATAAATGTGTAGACCATTATGTAACAGCTCCATGGGGAAACTGAGGTGACCCAGTTAAGATAGAAATCTGGCAGAATGTATACTACACACAGTTGTGTGTACTTTTGTGTATGTGTTGCAGAGATGAAAGTGCTGCATAGATAATCAGGTGTGAGTAAAGTACATGGAGCATCAAAAAACATAAAGGAAAGGAAACACTGGGGTGTCGAGAGGCCGACTGCTGCTTCATTATGTACGCATTCAACATAAGAGGAATATTAGTCTTGTGTCTGAAGTCCATACGGTTATTTTTTAGTTGTACATTTAGATTACATAGAGTGGTAGTTATGTATTTCATTCATTTCCTGGTTCTTTTTGAAGTGAGCAGTTTTAAAAATGGAAAACTCACAGGGAAGGTTTGTAAACGCACACTTGTTCTTTTTGACGCAACCGAAACATAACGTTTGGGAAATATTTCACCACAGTAGGACAGTAAGACAAAAAGTTGTTTTAGGGCCACTTCACCCAAAGAATATACAGGTTATGTTTACTAATTTCCAGAGATAAATGTGTTATTTGATCAGAGGAAAGTTAGGATTGAAAAAAACAAATAAAATTGACAAAAGCTGACGTCCAAAGACACTTCCTTCAAAGGAAATGCAAGCCGGTCTTTTGGTCTTTACTGTTTGTCAATAAATTTTAAAAAAAGGTCAAATTTGGTCAAATTAAACAAACACAGCTGCATCATAATGATTTTAAGCCTCTTCTTCTTTTGAACAAGTGTGGAAAATGGGTGAAACAGCCCTTTAATTTCATTTGTGTGACTGTAGTCTAATGATGCTTCTTTATAAAGTGACAGTTCTTTCCATCACGCGTTATTTGTCAATAAATGTCCAAGTAAATGTCAAAAATGTGGTGCTTTTTGTTTGTAAGAATGACACTAAAATGAAGACAAACCCACCTAAACCACCCATGCTTCAAATGAACTACACTTTCTTTGTTTAGAGTGTGAGCTCACCTGCTGAGCCTGGGCTGTCGAGAGAGTCATGTAAAGTGAATACATTAATGTGAAACCCTGAAGGTCTGAGGGTAAGACAGTGAGCTAATGTGTGTTTATATTAAGATTAATTAATTGCTGAATTAGTACGTATCATATCATAGTGGTTTGTGAGAGTGTTTAGACCCACTTGTCTCTGTGAGGACACTCAGGTCAAACTTACTGGGTCTTAACCCTCATAAAAGGCCAAAATGTCCTCATAAGAATAGGTTTGAGCATTCACAGCCTACAACAAACACACACACTTAATTGAAACTAATGAGAGCGGAGGTTCATTTTGAAGTCACTTGTGACTGACATTATCTGATGAAGCAACAGGAGACGGGATTTAATTAACTTTGGGGAAGTGGTTTACTAACCACCTGACTGGTCTATGTTACTACACACACACACACACACACACGTTTGCATTCATAGTGAGGACATTCATTAACAGTAATGCATTCCCTAGCCCCTTAACCTAACTTTAACCATCACAACTAAGTGCCTCACACTAACGCTAATTCTAACATTAACCCTAAAACCAGGTCTTAACCCTGAAAAATACATTTTAAGGGGTGTCAGAATGTAAGGACAAGTCAAAATGTTGCTCACAAAGATACCCATACAAGAACACACACACACATATGAAAAAGTAAGAAAAAAGAGGCTTATTTTTACTTAACGTTCATTTTTACTGATTGAATTCTGCAACATACAAACATTTTTGGGGTGTGTGTGTGTTTGTGTGTGTGTGAGAGACAGGAAGGGGGGGGCTAAATAAGAGTCCCACAGGAGGCAATGAGCAAGCAGCAGCGAATCATATCACTCACGCTCATGCCACTAATGACGATTGGAGGGGACGGGACGAGGGGAGGGTGGGCAGGCGGGCTCTCTCTTAAAGGCACAGGTGGGGCTCTTTTCTGAGATCGAGGCTAGTGTGCGGCTGAGGTGGGAGGTGGGGGAAGAGATGAATGATTGAACAAAATTCAAAATTCAAAACATGAGGGTGGGAGATGAAAGAGAGAGAACAGAGGAAAAGAGAATAATGACATGTTGGCCATCGCTGTTGTTTGTTTTACTTGCTAAGAGTAAACAGCAAGACAAGGAGATGCAAAGAGAAAACATCAGAAGAGAGGAGAGTGGAGGTGTGATGCAACAAACAACTGTGTATACAAAAATAACTTTAAAATACCATTTACAAAAAAGAAAACGACCATTATTATTATCATTAATATTATTATTACAATCTCATTAGAAGCCCGTTGGTGCCGTCTGAAAGGAGGCCAGCCGGCAGTCTAGTCTTTTCATCAGCTGACCAATTAAAATTAAAACAAAACACGTTCTTTCACCTTCTCGAAGTGTAGAATTCAAAACCCTGACATATGTGACAGAAGCAAAAAATAATTTACAGTCTAAAGGGGAAACATTTTGTAGGGAGAGGAATAATAATAATCATCATCGTCGCTGTCGCTATGTACTGACTTTCTTACATCTTCTGTTAATAAGAATACTTTAGCAAAAACAAAACAAAAAAAATCAGAATATTATATATCTTAACTGTCCTGTACAGTTCTTTATCTTTATATAAAAAAAATGCATACTGTATAAGTCTGGTAAGCTAGTGAAGGAGAAGTTAGCAGAGTTGGATAAACAGTAGTCCTGGGTCCCTAGCTGCTCCGGCTCTGATTTGTCTCACAGATGCAGAGGCAGGTGAAAAGCACAACGGTTGGCCATCGCACGATAAACCAACACATGTCGTGTGTGTGTGTGTGTGTGTGTGTGTTTATATATGATATGAAAATCTGTCACGGTTCCATATCCGCGTTACAGGTGACGTGTGACATTCATACGTTCCTAACACTGGATTGTTGTGAGTAAACCAAGAAAGAAGAGGAAAAACTTATAAATAAAACAAAACAGCAATCGTGTGTCCCAAGGTAAGACCAGGAGACGCCCGAAAAGACAGAGACAGGAAATTACCTTGAGAGAAAAGCCAAATTAAGGCTGTTTTCTCTGGGTCGGCGGGGCGGGGCAGACTAAGGCAGGCTCATGGTCCCAGCAGTGAGAGTCAGAGTCACGAGGCGAATGATGACTTTGGCCATCGACGATGTGCTTCAAGGTTATTTAACTCTGTCAGGGATGTCTCAACTCACTATTCATATTCAGTCTCTGCTTTGAGCTTCACATCCCGACGTAACAGGAACATCATCATCATCATTATGGTCCAGTGCCACCTGAAATACAACGACCAAACCACATCGGCCTCGTTACTCTGATAAACAGGGAGTCAACAGAGAGAGAGGAGAGAGAGAGAGAGAGACTAGAGCCGACATCACGGGGCAAGGAAAGAATGAATGTTGCCCTGTAAATCTATCGGTTTCTATGATGATCCTTTGTCATGTAGCACCAGCACACACAGAGAGAGAGAGAGGGAGAGAGAGAGAGAGAGGGAGAAAACCCTGGCAACCTGCACATACCTAGCAGAAAAAGGTTGCATCATGGGTAACAGATTATCGAGGTTCGCTTTGAAGATTGGTCTTCTTTCGGTAAGAGGGAAGCAGATGCCGGACGCCTTCTGCAAGTTCAGAACCCCCCGCGACGGCGGCTCGTCTGATTGAAGACAGTGTCAATAGTTTCTCATTTTGGTTTGAACAGAAAAGTGTTAGCACTTCCGACTTAACGCGGAAGGGTCGCACCTGCCTTCCTCTTGGTTTAGTCTAAGAACGAGCGAATCTTCGTGATGTGTCTACAGCTCAGAGAGAGAGAGAGAAAGTAACAAGGACTCTCAAGTCACAAAAAAGAAACACAAATTATCCTTTTACCATTAACAGGGAAATAACTAGAGTGATCCCAGGTCAGCGTGTACAGAAGTCAAGACCTCTAACATCAGCAAGCTGAGCAGGAAAATACGGGCTTTGTTCGAAAACGGACAAGCCACTTAAACAGCAACTGTTGCACAGTGGCACTGTAAAGGAAGGACTGAGGAGGAGGAAGAGGAGGAGCTCAGTCTTGACAAGCTGTTGGCACAGAGTCACACAGAGGGAGTGTCTATGTAACCGTGTGCTGTCTGTCTGTCTGTCTGTCTGTCTGTCTGTGTAGCATCGATCAACTTGGTATTTTTCTTTTTTTTTGGACCAGCCAGGTGAGAGTCGGCAGAGTCCGCCCTCCTGACAGGTGAGGACACTGCCTGCTGGTGGACTGCACCATCATGTCCACTCCAGGGGGGGTTCCCGAGGGCCTTTAGGCTGGATGCAGCGGTTACCGAACCCTGAAAGAAGAGGAGGGAGCTCTTAGCTGGGTTTGAACCATAAAAAGTGGACAGTTTTTTGGACAGGTTTTGTGAAGTGTCTGACTGCTGCTGAAATTCACAGTCTTCACTACCAGCTGTCAATCACAGGGCGTCCACTCGCGTTTTATCTGCATACATACAATAAATCGTCTATTTTCCTATAAAGGGGAACAGAATTGACTAAATTGAGAACAAAACGTTTCCTGGCATAATAAATCAAGTAGAAGTCGGCACATTTTCCCATAGACTTCCACTCAAACAAAGACTCAGATCTCTATGGTTAGAACTAGGGCTGAAACAAGAGACAATTATCTGAATCAAACATTTTCTGCACACCCTGCCCAGAGCTAAGGTTCCAGTCACCAAGAGCAGAGGCACAGATCGCAGGAAACTCAAACTTGTGCAAAATAACACTTTAGTTCCTCTAGAGCAGAGCAGTCACAGAAGAATTCAGAGGAAAAATCACAGATGTCATGAGGAATGACTTACCCACCCAAGTCTGCCTTGCTGTCTGCTGCTGTGGTGCCGGCCGATGCAGGGTCGACCAGTGAGGTCTTCTTGACGCGGTCCGACACGTCTGCGCACAGGGAAACACACACAAACATCGGTCAACGGAGGGTGGAAGCACTGAGTGAATATCAGTGGGGATGCACGACCTAAATCTATAAATGACATGCGTCTATAAACACTGACACTGGGCTACAGTTGTAGCACAAAGTGCAGAATCCAAGTCCGACATTTGTTCCCTTTTTTTTTTTTGATTGTCCACACACAAACACTCGCTGAAACTACTGGAGCTCTTAATTGGCAGTGACATCATCACACAGTCCTTGTAGCAGTGATAAGCGTATGCACACAGACTATTTTCCCTCCGTATTCGCTCTCTTTTTTGCTCGGTTGAATGAAGAAACGGCAGATAAACGCCTCCATGAACGCACGCACCGCTGCGTTACAGATAATCGGGCGGGAGTGAGCAGTTACCAGGACTTCTGAGTGCGTTCGTACCTGTGTGTAAGCCGCTCCACTCAGCCGAGGCTGACGTTCTCACTTCCTGAGGGTCTGATAGGGAAGCGAGAAAAGGAGGGAGTGAGAGGGAGGCGAGAATACGCATGGACAGAAGGTTTAGACACGCACACACACACCTGAATATCAGGGATTTTTTTTTTGATGTCCAATATTAATGCCAATCTCACAGCCTTGAATTCTTAGCAGTAAAATCAGATTTATATTCCTTTTTTTTTTTTTTACGTGCAATTTAACCAGTAATGTGAAATACCCGCCATTACACTCGAGCCGTGAGTCAGAAATGTGCAGAATTCACTCACGTCCTGCCGGCGGATGCCTCTCTTTACAGCATGTTGTATCAGATACTATGAGCGTTTTTTCATTATCCAATCTCATATTATTATATTAATATTGGCCCAGTATAGGACCAAATATCCAGTATAGGATCAGCTCATCCCTACCAAGCACACAGTCAGGCACTTCTTTTCAAACTCACTATGCGTCACAGCCTTCTAAAATGCAACCTTTCCTCCACACTGCAGGGGAGACCACCCTTAAGTTCAACTGGGAGCAAGAAGTGATGCGTATCTGAGACATAACAAGGCCTCGAACACAGAGAAACACACCGACCCTGCAGCGGGTAAACTGCACATGCTGCCCTCTGGTGTCGCAACACAAATACAGCCACACAAAAGCAACACGCCTCACAAAGGTCTCCTTCTAAATTAAGCGATCACTGACCCCGCTTTGAGGTCATTAAAAGTACACATACGGAAAGATTACATTTGATAGCAGGTCGAAACAAAGCAACAACAGCAACACCTTTTTGTTTTTTAATGTAAATCAAGCTCACAACCACCGATCGGTCCCAATAACATGGACCTGGAGGGAGGGAGGGAGGGAGGGGGAGAAACGGTGTCACTGAATCCACAGCATCTGGAAACACACCTGTGAAAGCTTGACCAATGCAAACGCACCTGTGGCCAGTATGAAGGACTCGGGGGTTCTCGCGGGGAGAGGGGGAGGGGAGTCGTCGCTGTCCCAGCAGTCTGGGGTTAAAAGGTTAGAGGTCACATGAGAAGCAATGTTAAAAAACTGGACAAAGAGAGAGAGAGAGAGAGAGACAAGAGAGATGGACAGATCGATGATGGGGGAAGAGAGAAAGAGATTCTTCCTGAGGACAGCAGGAGCACAGAGAGAACACAAACACAGAACTGTGATTCACGATTTATCGTAATGTTGTTGCTTAAGAATCAATGAATAAATGAATGAAAGTGTAGAAGCTGCTTTTTTTCTTCTGAACCTGGATTGTGTTTCAATAAAGTGAGAAACAATAACAAATCTTAATGATACATATGATCTTTTAAAAGATATATTAAATAAAGAGACATTAAATGAGCAGTTGGCGATGCAAATTTTGGATATCAATTTCAAAACACTTTAATTATGAGGCTTTATAACCCACTTTTTTTTTAATTATTAAAAGGATGTCAGAGGAAACGTGTGTATATATAGATATATATTTGTGTATGTACATATATATAGATATATATGTACATCTATATGTATATATATAGATATATATATATATGTCAGTTTCTGATGTGACACACTCCAGACGGCCGTGATTCCTATCTTCTTTAAATAGAGAATTATTTGACGTTCCTCATCTACAAGAGCAATATTGTTCCGTCTTTGTTGTTGTTGTTGTTGTTGTTTTACGTTCATCTCCTGCAGCAGAAAACATCACTTTCATCTCCGCTTAACTATAAACTCAGGTCGACACTTCTTTTGATTTATTCTTAACGCCTCGCAGTAATAATAACCTTCTTTTGGGTTCTCTTTGGAAACCCAGAGTAATATTTACACTGAGATTTACGCAGCCACTCTGACCATTAGCCTGCCGTTATAAATATTGTGAGCCTCATTTCCTGGAAGGGAAACACTGATGATTCACGATTAGTCATTCACAATAACTCCACTGCTCCACTTGGCTTAAGCGGAGCTCCTTTAATGGTTTTAACGTGAACAGTTTTGATCAGTTCTCTCCCCTTGAACGTCATTGTTTATGTGTTTATGAAAAAAACATGAGTTATTGTGGACTTTGAATGTCTCTTTCATGTTGTTGTCCTTCACATTATTTTAATGTTTCACATATTTTGATAGCAAATTGCTACTTCCATTCTGCTTCTGTTATATAATCGGATAAACACTGAGGAAACTTCAGAGCATGTTGTATGCTGACTTAGAAAGTGTCATGACGTGCTTCCACCAGCAGAGGGTGCACTGACTTCACTGTTTCTGGGGACTGTGTGAATATGAAGGTCAAATACAGTGTAAATGCCTATAGATATAAAGAATATTTTAACTCTGTAAGGTTTGTGTATGTTTGTCATGAATTGAAAAAGAAAAAACATGAATGAATCATTGATAAGTGTCGCCAGTAGAAAAAAAAAAACAAGCAGCCACCAGCTTTTCCCTCTTAACCAAACACAAAGCGGCAATGTTCTCAATGCACTTCGTCAACAAGCAACCATTAGATTCTTGCAACCAATTAAAATTAAAAAAACAAGCAGCATTAGCTTTCTTTCATCACTGATTACAAAGCCCCACCACAGCCCAAACAAATGATGAGCCAGAGAAGCCAAGCAAACCCACACTCTCTGCATTTGGTTTTAAATACTGGAATTGACTTGAGGAGAGCGTCGTGTATGTATGACGCCAGACACTTAAGAGCCACTTTTAAATGAGGAATAACAAAACCATTTCAGTGATGATGGATTCTACGACATTTTGAACGGCCTCAAAACTGTCCTCTTTATGATTTATCCAAACTATGCTTGAGATAAATTCCTCTTCAATCATTATTTATGTTGGGTCTTAATCAGGGGACCACAACACTGTTTTACTCATCTCAAAAGGTCCAGTGTGTAACATTTAAAAGGGTTTAATAGCAGAAATTGAATACCACTACTATTTTGATAATCAGGGATTCGGTTTAAAGCTTTTTTTTCATGATTTTAACAAGATTTCTGATTGTTTCAGCTTCTTAATTGTGAATCTTTTCCTTATGTCTTTGCTCCACATGACAAAGAAATCTTTAAAAGTGAATCATTTTGGTTTGTGGACCAAATTCCACTCACTGACACATTTTTTTAAAGTTTTCTTACTCGGTTAATCGAGAAAATAATCGACAGATTAATCGATGATTATTGTGGGTTTAGGTTTGTAGAGTAGCCTGTATTTAAAAAAAAATAGCTTGTGTTTTATGGTTTGAGGTGGAAGCTTACAAGAACATCATCATCTCTGGTACACAAAGGCCACCATAGTGGTCTCACCATTACATGTCATGTAATTATTACACACTGGACCTTTATCACAAATGCCGTCATGGAAAAATTAAATCAAATACAGCCATTGTCAGCTGAACTAAAAGGATCCTTAAAGGATCAGTGTCTCTTCCTGATTTTAAGAGCCCGACACTTCATCGCCACATCACGCCTCCTCATAGCGTCATCCAAATATCTAAAAATGCAGTTATTTCATCCACAGTTCAAAAACCGTTCCAAAGCCAAGTCCAGTACAGTCCACTTCGCATCAGCTGCGATCACAGCAAGAATCAGATTTCAGAATCACTTGATTTTGAAATCAAAAAAAGGGAAGAGAGGAGGAGGAGGAGGAAGGAGGCGTTTTTCTTTTTGATCCAGAGAAGCTCAAAACCTCGTCACGGCAACCGTGACAGTGCGGCTACACTGCAGCGTGTGACACTGCTGCTCTGCTCAATCAGGACGTGCACAGGCGTGCGTGTTTCACATGGGACCGACGGCATCATGCAGTGCTGATCCTTCACCGTCCAACATGCACACGCACACACACACACACACTTCTCACGCAAACAACTGCGCTGAAAACAAAGAGGAAACACAAACAAAACATCTCTCATTCTGTTTGCACATTCACCCACTTGGACAAACAAACACAGTCAGTGGAAAAGAGGGACAGAGGCGAGTTGTTGTGACAGATGCTTGCCTGCTAGTGTTTGCAGCAATCCTTGCAGAACCGACCAATTAGTGATACAGTCATGCTTAATATGAGACTCGCTGCAAAGTCGCTCACTCTTTCTCCCGTCTCTGCTGTTGTTGCTGCTTCTTGTTGTTCCTTTCTTTTTGATTTCACTCAGCACTGCGGTGGTGCGCGCGGTGTGCGAGCGTGTTGACGAGGCTTGGCTTGTCATCAAGCATGTGGTCCGTCTGAACTTCTGCGTCCTCCCCCGACTGACGCAGGAAAATGACTGGACTGTGTGGTTACCTTGAGCGCAACGTAACGTGAGCACGGATAATTGTTTATTATGTTTATATGTTTCTCTTTAGACGATTACGGAGTTAATTCAACTTATTTTTAGGGTCTTTCTTCCATCTTTTTACATTTAATCATCTGCTGATGCTGAGGGGAGTCTAATAGGGATAAATAGGGGGGAGGGGGAGGTGTCACCAGCTCTCTGTTAAATAAACTGTTGCAGCATTCTGCCAAACTGTAACCGAAAAAGTAAAAGTATTACTTCTCTACAAGGTTTGATAGCTAAGTGCTGTCATTTAGATTTGTGTACAAACACTAATGGGTGGTGTTGTTATGAGTCAGCTGTCCACACCTTGGTAACACAGCATCAGCGAGTGAGTGAGTGTGAGTGTGAGTGTGAAAACCTGGTACTTTAGGATCTTTTCTGTCATAAACACTGACCTTATCAGGACTAGTATTTCCCCGTGTGGATCGAAACCTGGTTCTAATGAGGCAGAATCTCATTTCTGGAGGAAATAAAGCCTCACTAAAAGGATCTGGTCACTGCTAATAAAAACCCTGCAGCTTATTGTGTAAATGATTGGCACAGTTGATCAGTGATCGCCTCTGATCTGACAAAACGAAAGGACTCCAGAGGTTAATTTAAGTCAAAGAAACTCAAATTAAATCGATTGTATCGGGGAAAGCAGCCAGTTAGCTGAAGCTGTTAGGTGCAGTCATTCAATTAGTGCGGCGGATTGACATACTTGCTGTGGTCGCAGGCGGTGACGGAGAGCTGTGTCCGGCGATCGACATCGGCAACACCTTCCTGACCGGCTGCTGGTCTCCGTGGTAGGGGGACGTAGTAACCATGGCCGTCGCCGTGGATACATTAGTACGGTAGCCCTCCTTCACGTCGGTCATCTCACCGTCCCCCTCCTCGTCGGAGTTGTCGGAGTGCAGGGGGTTGGTGAAACTCAGCGCAGTCCTAACGGGGGTGGAGGACGAGGAGGAGGACGAGGAGAGATGGGAGGAGGAAGACGACGAGGGAGCTACGCGGTCCGAGGACGAGGAAGAGGAGGAGGTCTTTGGATACTGTTTTTCAGGGCTGCTGCAGAACTGAGCCCACGTCGCGTGGCTCGCCTTCCCCTCAGCTTTCTCCCCTCCCTGCGCCTCCCCCTTGTCGCCGCTCTTCACGGGGAGATGGTTTGGCCGCACGAGGACGCCCCCGTCCGCGTGACTCTCCGCTCCTCCCCCTCCCTCCGTGCCCGAGTCCTCCGACAGCGATGAGCTCGACGAGAGCAGGGATTGGCCGGAGCGTGCCTTGAAGGCGTGGCTTCTCTGCAGCATGCTCGCACTGTTGGTTGAAGCGCCGCTGGGAGCGCCGGCTCCTCCCATCGAGGAGGAAGTGTCAAAGCTACGCGGCCCTTCCTGCAGCGGCACCTTTTTAATCTCAATGCTGAGCTTCCGCTCGACCCGGGGAGCACCGGCACATTCAACAACAACCGGGGAGAGGGGGGACGAGGGGGTCTGAGTCTGGTATTGGCCCGATTCTGATTTCGTTGACGCTGACGACAGTTTGTTGTTGTAGTTGTCGTTGAGATCCAGATTGGAGGCCTGGGTCTGCTGTTCCTGGCGTTGGTCCTTCTGCTCCGAGGGACTGGTCTGATTGTTTGAACTGGGTTCTGACTGGTTTTGCCGTTGGTCCACACCTTTATTCTAAAAGGAAAACAAAAGAGGGAAGAGAAAGTGTATTTAGAGGGCGAGAACTTTTCTGCTGATATTTAGAAATCAGTGCAATCGACGTCCAGTACATGAGAAATTAATGTATTTTAAATCCTCCTTCTAAATATACGAGTTACGATAAAATATACGATAAAATATACGAGTTCTCCAGCAAGTACTAGAGAACTTCATGGTCACATTTGATCAACTCTAATGTACAAATGTGCATTCTGTGTCAATAAACATGGGCACACCACTCTTTATACAGAAAGTCTTATATTTAATCTACTGTTGTGTGGCACAACAATGATAGAAAACTATTTCTTGTTTCATATGATGGTCTTTTTTTTCTTATTTTAAATCATTAAATCGGAAAATGTCCTGTGACTAAGTGTAAGTTTCCCCAAATAACTTTCAATGCCTGGCAGTTATAATTTACTGCATGTTAAAATGGTGTATTAACAATTTAAAATGAAGAAAAACTAAAGTTTTATTTAAAAAAAAAACTCCACTGTAGTTGTACATGAACACCAGATTGTGTGTGTTAAATTTGAAATTTGAACAGTATAAAACATATTTAATGTAACATTTGTTTGAGTCTTTGTCTCAATGTCCAAAAATAGGCCGAAAAATGGAAACTTATGCGCCGGCGTTTTTACAACTCTCACAACAACTCTTTACAACAACAAGACACTGATTCGCCGGCTTCCTGCAACAGCGCGAGTGAAATTACCGTAATAACCATATTCTGACTCTTGATGTCACTAATCCTGAGCAATACTGCACGCTAGAAAGAGGTGACTCTAAAATGCCATGAGTATAATACAGAAATGCAGATAAGGGACGCAGAAACACACAAACGGTACACACGCGACAAATGTAACACGCCGGCTCACCTTTGTCTCGTTCTGCTGCGCCGTGGTCAGGACGTGGATGAGAGGCTTGGGGTGGTAGCGGTCGTTGTCCTGGCGCACGTTGGTGACGGTGGGGAAGGCCGAGGGGGGAGACGGGGTGAGGATGGGAGGCACGGGATGGGGCTCCGGAGGCTGGAGAATCTCCTCCTTGACGTCGCCTTCTGTCTGGGAACTGGACAAAATTGGGGAGAGACTGTGAGCCAAGGTAACGCATCAAGGACTTTTGACACATTTGAGCTTTTGATGTCGTATGCTGAGATTTCATAATTCCACCGAGCCGCCAGAGGAACAGAGACGATGGTATTAAAATACAGAACTCTTATATTTAAATAAAATTGAGATAAAAAGGTTTGAGGAAGCGTTAAAAGAAGTCATGTTTATATTAATCCGTCTCATGATGAAACCATGACGATTAAATCAACTGGTATATAACATTCATTTTATACACGCATTAAAAAAGCTGAGTTTCAGCTCATTAATTTTTTTCCGCAATAGATGCAGAATTTGAAATTAGGTCAATGTGACGTCCTTCAAAGTTAATTATCACACAGTTATTTGCCCATAATTAGTTTTCTCTGCTGAAACTTCAGTACAAATGTCCCAAATGGGATCAATGTGTCTTTTATTTTTGGATTATTTATCAATCCTCAAATCAAATAAGATTTTAGCTACTAAAACTTGGAATTACGCACTTTTCCCTCCATTTTGCCTAACATACGAACTACACACAAACGCACTATTGCCCAAAAACAAACTGTTAATTCTTCACACAGCGACAAAGTGTAAAGCACAATCTACACAGAAAACCACGCATGTATACACACAGTGGAGGTGGGTGGATTACATACAGGATGCGGAGGCTGTGACAAAGCTCACCGCAAAACAATGGAAACTTATACATTAACATATTTGTTCCACTTCACAGAATATGCATTCACGTTTATATATATACATATACACACGTGTGTGAATATATACTGTATGTACACACACAAAGAGAAAGAGAGAAAGATAGATGGTGAAAGGATGTGGTGATGTGCTGAATCAAGAGCACATGACTGAAGTAAGAGCCAGAGGAGGACTGACAGCACATGATGCTGCCTCTGCCCGTGTGTGTGTGTGTGTGTGTGTGTGTGTGAAAGAGAATCAAAGAAAGACAGAAAGTCACAAAGAAGTTGCACGACCGAGGCACTGGGGATTTCCTTTACTAGAGCAACACATTGCACTCGTATGGTGCGAATATTGGTTCATATAGACTTTCTCTTCTCCGTTTTTGAGCCTCAACCAAGGCTACTAAATTTCACTTAATGTCAATACACAATACACCGTTTCTTTTCCTTTTTAAAAAATTTTTTTTAAATAAATCCCACTCCTCCATTTGCGTCATCGCCAAAATCGGATCATTTACAGCTCAGGCCCACGGTTCTCAAACTGTGGTACTTGGAGGAAAAGCAGAAATACTTTTATTACTCGAGAGATCAGAGAGATCTGTAGAAAAGTCAGTTGCCTTTTTACGCCACTGTATTTTCAACGTTGGTGATACTGGTGTTACTTCGAGAGCTCGATATTTTCTCAGGAGGTACTTAACCTACATTTACATGTAAGCATTTATCCAAAGCGACTTACAAGAAGAGGAATAAGCGACATAAAAGTAGTCTTGGAAAGAACTCCACTAGATAGGAACAGTGAGAGTGCAGAGGTGGATCCACGGTGGGCTTAGACTTTTGTACAGTGCTGTAGAAGATTTCCTGAAAATCTTTTTCCTTTTACGTTGTTTGTGCTGCTCACAAACGGATAGAAAGACACGACCCTCTCCTTGGCGGAGGCAATGAGCCAAAAAGAAGAGGACACCACGCAGAGCTCAAGAATAATAACATGTGTTCTGTTTCTCAGTTTTGGGGATCAGAGATGATGGATATTAAAGAGCAGTGTCCCCGTCAGTTATAGCAGAACTTGTTTCACCACCAGTGTCTCTTTTGGGACACGTAATTAGGACATTATTTATCCAAGAACTTCGTTTGGTGTTTTCTTTAATGATAACAATCATCACCTACAGGAATCCACTCCTCTGCATCATCTCCATTCTCCCGAGCAACAAAAAGACATACTTAACAATAATAACGCAGATGACTCCCACGGGTGATGATTGTTTCCATGGGGATGTGAATCACTCAGATACCACAGACACTGATGGAACTTAAATGATTTAAGCTGATGCTGTTACAGTAGCAAACATTATATAATAAGCCACAGCTAAACAAATAAGCAGCAGGGTGGGAATCAAGGATATGGAGAGATTATAAGCCAAAGCCAAACACGGATGAACAAATGTTGACGGGAAGGTTTACATTAAATTAATGAAGTCGTGGTAGTTTTTTTTTCCATAAACTGGGACTTTCGCTTTCAAAAAATAAGCAAACTTCACTGCATGTGATGCTGATTAATCCAAAAGATGAATTCATCTTTTGGATTTGAACCAACATTATATTTTAAAATTATTTACTCAATAACTTCACATATTAGCTGGGACCGTGTCCAGCTCCCCCATCCAACCCTAACGCAGTGGAAGCAAATGTAATTCATTGAACAATAAACAACAGTTTTTCCATTCACATTCTCTAATTCTTTTTCCATCTCCTTCAAATCAAGAGTTATGAGTGTAGCTTTTAAAGAAAAGTTCAAAGCACAAGAATTCCAGAGATTCACCTGCGGTAAAATAAGAGCAAGTTGTCCTTGTCAAACAAACTCACTAATGTTCTCTTTTACAGCAATAAAATGTTTATATTTATTGCTTCTCTGGTTGTAAAAAAAAAAAAAAAAGACTGTCCAATATTTCTGAAGTTTGAATCATTAATTTTTCCCCTTAAAGCCATAAAAGGCTTCTGTCTTTAAAAAGGAAAAGAATCCGTGACAATTATAAAACACTTCAAAGAGCTTCAGACTACAAAAACTAACCATGCGCTTCTGTTCTTTTAGTTTCGCCCTGAAGCGTAAAAACACTACAACCATCCCCAGTGTTCTGGCATGCCAGTGACACACTTAAGAGGAAAAACACACACACGCACACAACTTCAACTCCTACACATAAGCAGACATGTGGGCACACAGATGTATGCCTTCATAGGGGGTTTTAAATGTATGTGATAACAATACCCACACACACAAACACACACAAGTCCAAGTGTACTTCTACATACAGTATGTGCTCCACAGAGAACATGCTGCATTTTTGTGTGCTGGTTCACCGTGGGACCAGTCAGCATTTACAGGAGCTGGAAGAACCACACAGATTGAAAACACCGTGTGACAACAACTATCTGCCTTCTGGATTATCTTAGATTATCATGCATCTCTGCCTTTCTCCAAGTAACAAGAAGTAACAACAAAGCTGTTTCAACAAGAGACGCTGAAAGTGAAAAGGTCTCAGTTGAAGAGCTGCATCTCTATGGAGTTAGAGTTGCGTCAATATTTTCAAACAACACTTTTTAAGAAGCAAATGAAATATTGATTTAATCATTCACAAATATTGTATTGTATTGTTTGAAAATACACTTGTTCTTTGCACTCCCTGATTTCAGACGTTATCTTAAAAGTAGCCTTTACATTTTTACTCGTTTTAACCATTTTCTAACACGTTTACTTACTTATTTCCTATGTTCTAGTGTTTGATTTGGATCAGGAAGGATGAACTTACTTTGAACTGTAATACTCCTGAAAACGATTTCCTCTTTAGTTGGGAGTCTGACGAATCATACCAGATTGGGTCAGTGTCAGTTGTCATTTTTGAAAAATCACTAAACCGATAAACTACTGTCGACATTAAGCAAAGTTATTGTTTGTAAAAAGATTAAACGAGATTAAGAGTCTCAGTTTTCAATATTTGAGATGCCATAGACATCATTTTGGTGCGTAAGATGGTCACTCCTCGGGGTGCGGCGGTGATTAATAAATATGTGTGTGTGTATGTAAGAAAAACACGACTCGGTGTCTGTGACTTGGATGCCAGCCTGATAGGAGCTCACTATCACCGTCCATCTCAAACACACAAAAATCCCCCCTTGAAGTGACCCAGGGGGGAGTGCGGCCAGAAGAATGTAGACTATGTTGATAAAAATAGCTCTCGCCATCACTAGAAAAACTCCCAGGCTTAAACCAGGCCTTGACATTGTTCCTTTAGGAAACAGAGGGATGACGGGTAGAAAAGAGGCACACACTTTTGACACGCGGTGAGGTTTTTACGAGTGAGACGCACGCATATTCTTGACCGAGCCTCGGGCTCCGCCCCACTTCTACCAACGCTTCCTATTTTGGCAGCATTTCCGAGCTGAAATGAGTGTGTTTTGTTTAGACTAGAAAATAAACTTTTCAGTCCCCGGATCACTTGCAGCTACATCCCGAAATAGGGACCTCTAAAAATATTTTTGCTTTCCCATCAAACTGGCTGCTACAGTAAACAAAAATAAGGAAACAGAGAGCATGATAACCTAAATGCAGCAAGAGAACGCATCAGCTGAATTAAACCTTTCTATCTTCTATCTTTTGAGAGTATTTGCTGGTTTTTTTGGCATCACGTTGTCATTTGAACAAGTACCAAACTACGTTAGCGTCACCAAAAAGTACCAAAAGTCACTGATGCTGCGCTGTGCTCATGAATCTGTGGTGAAACCAACACTCTTCGTGAACAAGCATTGTTCTGGAGGCGTAGCTTTAAAAGGGAAGCTTGGACATTTGAATTCAAAATGTAGCCTGCTCTAATAGATTTTCCAGCATCTCCAACCCTATCTTTAATTAAAAGGTTGGAAAACTTGTTTGGGGACCCAAAAAACATCTCCCACGACCCATCTATGGGCCCCGACCCACTGTTTGGTAATCACTGTTCTGGATAAATCACTGGGGGAAAGTGAAGATGAACTGGTTGAGAAACAGTGGAGTAAATCCCCTGCTGAGCACGTACTATATAACTATAAGAACTTTAAAAATGAAAAGATAGGGAGGGGAACGAGAGAAAGAGGGATGTAAGATGATGGGCTGAGAAAGGAATGAAACGAGGGAAAATGTACAAAAGATTTGTAGTTGAAAAGAGTGTTTTTTATTCTTTACAGAGAAAGAGTGTGTGGACTCGAATTAAAATGCCTTTCAAAGAAAACATGATTTTCCCCTCAAAGAGGAGATGAGACGAAAGATTCTTTCTTTTACTTCAACTGGATGTGATTAACACTATTCAGTGTTGCCGTAAACAACAAATCGGTCAATAAAAACAGCTGCTCCTCAGGCCACAACAGCCGTTAAAAGCCAAACACGAGTAAAGTGTAGTTAAGTGCAGGCTGAACGGAGACTTTCTGCCGCAGTTGCATATGTTTGCATTGTCGCCCACTGCGCTCACACCGACTGCTCGCTTCAGTGTGAGCCCATTCATTCATCAGTGTGCATTCTCTACCCTTTTCTACCCAAGTTGGCAAGTTACACGTGATCTTTCGATTTCGGGTCAAACAACTTTAAGAAAGCCGATGCGAGAAGGCTTCAGAGACATTAAAAATGTAACAAAAAAATATACAGTATATATACATATATATATAAAGCGTCTTACCTGCGTATGCGGGGAGGTTTGGGAGGCGGCGTGTCCCATCTTTCATCGTCGGACTGTTGGCTTGCTTTGTCTGGACTACTTTCAACCTGACACACATGCAAGGAGAAGAAGTCAATTAAAAATACATCAAGATTTTTACATGTTCATATGGACAAGATACATTTTTCCAGATCTTACCACCACGTAGCTAATCGTAGGCAGTGGTGAAAACTAACCAGACATATTACATGACATTTCACCTTGAACACTTGTTTTACGGCTGTAGCTTGTAAATACCTTGCAGATTAATGGTTTGAAATAATAAAAACAACTAGTAATTACTACAAGTAATTAAAATATCAACTTTAATGGATGAATGGAAATATTAACATCCTGTGCTTGTGGGGGTTTGCATTAGTCAATCAGTAAATGTTAAGGCTTCTGCTCGTTATAAGTGTAGTATAGTTAATTTTTTTTATTAACAACTCTATTTTCATAACTTTATATTTAGCATAATTTACTTTTGCTAAATGTAAAATATACATTTTGATACAGCAAGTTAAATTTCAGCATATTCATGATGTCTGTGTGTTCTTCTGTCCTAGATGAGTTTCTACACATTTACCGTGACTCATTAATCTGCCTCTCTAATGAGAGCAGGTCAGAAAAACATTAGTTGTCATACATTTATGAAAAAGGGGTTCAAATGAGGCTGTAGCACACAGAGTTTAATACAGGGTCAGATTACATCTGGGGCCAGATGTACAGTATATGCAGAGTGTGTGTGTGTGTGTGTTGTGAGCAATAAATCTGGAAAGAATCTTCCTTAAAAACAAT
This sequence comes from Solea senegalensis, assembly GCF_019176455.1. Lineage (NCBI taxonomy): Eukaryota > Metazoa > Chordata > Actinopteri > Pleuronectiformes > Soleidae > Solea > Solea senegalensis. The sequence goes on along the minus strand of NC_058023.1, from coordinate 28,824,383 downwards.
TGTGGCTGCGTGTGAGCACAGAAACATGTGTGGGATGTGTGTATGTGTAGGCTTATTGTTCGTGCAGCCACTGAGAGAGCAGCGGTGTGGGTGTTTGAGGTGCTGACAGTGGCTGACTGGACATGAGTCAAACTGAGTCAGTCCAGCTCACTGATACTCGCTTGCAAACCATATGTCTGTGTGTGTGTGTGTGTGTGTGTATGTACACCTTTTTTTTTTTGCACCAACAGTTATTATTTTGTTGTTTATTTAAAGAAATGTTGCTTCCATTGTTGTTTTCTTATTTTTCACGGTGTACATATTTTATTTTGTTATTTTTTTCCATGTTTGAAATAAACAAACTAAACATAATGTCTTGCCGCTTTGCAAAATAACATGTTTACAACCAGTTGCAGCCAACTTGTAGAAAAGATGTAGTGTAGTTTCTACAGGTGGCGGCACTACACAGTGAAGTGGCTCGCCTGAATTAAGGTTTATAGTTGAAAAAGTGTCCGAGTTGAGTTTTTTTCTCATGTAAACGGGCTCTAAATGGCCGTATGAGCTCATATGACTTGATGTCTTTCGTGATGGCCCCCTTTCCAAACGGATGCTCGTCTATTCTCAGACTGAAAGTGCATTGTGGGAAAGGGGGTGATGTCACCAGAGCTTCCTAAGCAGGAAGTCAGCTGCCGGATTGCTGCTGCCACCACCACACTCTTTCATCGCCGTACTGTGCGTCCCTCCTGCTCTCCCCTGTAGGGTTTGTCAAATCTCCCGCAGTGACTCGCTGATCTTTTATATCTTCTGCCTGAGTTAGGTAGATGTCGCGATGACACTTTAACTACCTGAATAGATTTTTTTGTAACCCCAAGAAAGTTCAAAATATGACATTAATTACCCGAAGTTTCACCCCCCCCACAATTTCCCCAGTGGAAATGTCAAATACACGTATGACGGAGCACACGACTGGCCCGCTAGTCACTTACTATTTTAACAAGAGAATACGTTGACTATATAATTGAGTATCTGTATTGGTGCATATGTAAACATGGGATGTACTGTATATGGAGCTGCAACTGATGGTTTTGTCCAGAAAATGTTTTTCCACAAACCAAAATTCAGAGTTTAATGATTGAGCAAATAAACCAGAAAATTAAAGAAGCTGAAACAATCTTGTTTTAATCGTGAAAAAAGCTTCAAAACGATTCCTTGATTATCAAAACAGTTGATTCATTCAGTAATGGATTAATTGTTGCTTATGCATGTTCTTCTTTGTGGGTTATTAAATGTACTGCATTGACGTCTGTATGTTTTTGTGAAACTGACTAATGAATCTGAAAGTGGGCATGTAAATTTAAACTGGCCTTTTCTCTTTGAAAATGGTAAAGACGTTAAAGAAGTCAAAAATAAATTAAGAGAGTTTGTGACCAAACCATTCCCATGTCTGAGCGAGTTAATTCATGAAGCAGACTGTGACACTTCAGAGTGGAGAGGGAGCACACGGGACAAAAAAAAAAAAAAGAAAGTCCACTGCTCCTTATGATATTTTTGTCATGCAAATTAAAGTTTTAGTTAGGCTGTAACTGTAGTCTAATGTGAGGAAAACACAGGGGCAACTGAGGACGCGCGTGTGTGTGTGTTTGAGGGGAAATGAGGAACAGTGTGGAATAAATCAAAGTAATGTTCTTTCTCCCGTCTGTACACTGTACACACTCCTCTGAGGCTACCCTGTGGATGAGAGATCTCTTTGGCTCAATCTCCACAACTCGTCTTATTCTCCTTGCAAAGTTTTCTAAAGGCCTCTCCTCCTCCTCCTCCTCCGACCCTCTCCCTCCCCGGTGACTAATTATTTGTGTTTTTCTCCTCACTTGGAGTGTGTTATACAGCGACATCCAGTCTTTCTTTAACACCAGACGCCACGCACAACATGTGTGGGTCCATACGTGCAAGTGTGAGAGAGTGTGTGTGTCTGTGTGTGTGTGTCATACCATGCCATCAAGTATCTGTGTGTTGGTAGGGCTCTCTAGTAGCAGCAGTTGTTTTTCAAAGAGCTGAGCAATTGCTTTGTGCACTAACTCGTACTGTTCCTGTGGAGGACAAGACAAAAGATTTTCAGCAAATCAATACATAAGCAAAAACATTCTCAAACATCCATTTACAAGGCTATGAAATACATCCTGTGTGAAAACTCTGATCTCATTGCTTTCCCCCCGGTGAGTGTCCTGCACTTCACTTTATGAAGATACATTACACTCGCTGGTTTGCCGGAGAGATCTGGTTGGGAGACCCGTGTCAATGTCCATCAGTGTAATTTATAAAGCAGGGCTTCTTTTACCGTCTTGTGGTTAAAACGGTATGCGTTTGTGGGCGGGACGCCATAAATAAGACACAAAGGCTCTGCCCTTTGTACTGTATTTATGAGTAGTGTGCTGTATGTCTGGGCGTTTTGTCAATTTGAAATGTACAGCATGTGCACTTGCAGACACAAATATGAAGAGTTATGTCCACCTGTTCCACTGCAACTAAAACATGTCAAATTATGGCTTTGCAAACCCACACCGGTCACAAAAATGGCGAGGAAGTGGGAGAGTCCACTTTCAAAACAGGCGGACCACAAATAGCATTTGGCGCTTTCCACGACCTGGACTCGGCTCGCCGCGGCGTGGTTATTTTGCGTTTCCACTAGCGATAGCGCACCTGGCACCTGGTACTTTTTTTAGTGCCTGCTCTGGCGAGGTTCCACGTGAGCTGAGGCGACACTATGCGTGACGTCAACAGGCTGCCGGCCACTGATTGGTCAGAGTGCCGTCACAGGAATCAAGCCGAACAATGCCGGACTGTAGATCAGTTCAAAAAGACTTAACAATCCTAAAAATGCAGGTTCATCTCTGACAATTACCAGGGAAATGTCTAAAATCTCAATATTTAACAGAGGAGTCTGGTGTATGCATGGTAAAACTAATTCACGTAAAACTAGTTTCATGCAGCCGTGCAGTGATGACTCCGCCCACGCTGAGGAGATACTATATTGTAATGGAAACACAACCAAACCATGTAGAGTGCTTACACCAGAAATACAAGGTGGCAAGATCTTAATGCATTTGAACTTGTACAATGGAAATACTCGTGTTATGTCATCCATCAGCTTAATTCATTTACAGAAACCAATAAAAGGAGCGAATTCAAAGAAACTAAGTGGGTTTTCATGTAAGGAAACAGACACTGTTTACAACCCACTGTTGGGAAACCAGCGTGTGGAAATCTGTTTATATATCAAATATCAAACAACAACATAGTGGTTTAAGATAAGAGCGTGACAAATCTGGGTGCAGCAACTGTGTTGGCACACACACACACAAGATAACATTACAGCATTTTCCATATACTTTGCAAATTGTAAATGTGAACAAAAACAAACCTTGGTTTGTACTGCAGAGTGCCGCTGCGTCCTCATTTCTTGGATCAACCGAAAAACGTTAAAATCTTCTGGTATTTTCTTTAAAAGAAGAAAACACAAGGTTTTTGTACATATATAGGTATATATATATATGTATATATATACATATACGTATATATATATGTATATTGTCACCCCACCTTACAACGTTTAAGGGCTTTCTCAAGGTTATGTCCTGGTTTTAGGGTTAGGCATTTAGTTGTGATGGTTAGGGAATGCAATATTTTGGTGAGTGTGTGTGTGTGTGTGTGTGTATGTACATACCCCAGCTTTGAGGAGGTTCCATGTGTAGTCGATAGCACAGATTGCACCCGTCCTCCCACAGCCTGCGCTGCACAGTCAGAGTCGCACAGATTAAACACAAGGACATGTGTAAAGACATAAACGCGCGCACTAAAAGCTTATGCCTCCCTATGGCATGACATAAATCACAGAAGAGAACAACTTTCGGGAAAACACATTTGTTTTTAATGTGCGCGGCCTCGACACCTCGCGCACACAGGATGCAGACACGGAGTCGATCAGAAGCGGAGATTACGTGACATGACGTCTGACACAGAAATAAATCATAAAGCGGCGCCTCATGCGGGCCCTTCTGCCTCTTTAACAAGCACATGCACACTGTATTGAGTGCGTCGGCCCACAAAAAGCATCTGTACAGACACAGAGACACGGCTTTTAGTCCCGCTGTGTAACGGAGGAACCAGGAAATGTCCTCGGGCTGCTCATTATCGCTGATTACACACACATGGAGACAGTGTGCGTGCTGTGTGTGCATTACCCACAGCAGTGTACAGCAGAGCAACAGTGGTGTCCTTGTGTATCGCCGCCTTTTTTATTCACCATTTCAAGTTCTTTATCGACTTTACAAGTGCCAAGGTAAATGGCGGCACTCTAACTGAGCAATGTAGCCGCGAGTGCGTCGGGTACGTGGTGCCGTTTCTAACGACTGCAATCGAGAGGGAAAATTACAGATGAAGAACTCAGACTGGGCTCGTCTGACTGGATCCTGAAAGGCAGCTGAGACATTAATAATCCTCTAATTATTCCAAACCAAATTAGAGGATTAGCCAATTGACGGAGGGAAATGTCAAAGTAAAACATTACACTTCAAGAATTTCAGAGAACTATTGGGTTAGAGCTTCATATTAAAAATCTGGTTTGTGCCGACAGCGCTTTGCTAAATATACAAACAGCAACATTTCCTCCGTTGCTGTATTGAAACCTGATTTTTTAAAGCACACAAACCTGTTTCACATTCTTTCTGATACATGATGTCATGCATGTGAACTCCGCTGCGTATGTGGTGGCGTGACAGCATGTACCTACCTGCAGTGCACACATATAGGGACGTCGTCATTCTCTTGGTATTCTCTCATCAGTCCGATCATATCGAGGATGGAGTCAAACGACGAGGGGACGTCGTGATCCGGCCAGTTCATATAATGGAACTGCGTTATCCTCCGAGTCTCCTGCAGGGACACGTACACACGGGCATTATAATTATTTGACAGAATGACGTCCTTAATTATATACTTCCAACTTAAGTGTTGTTGTAGCATTGGAGTATGAGCGCATGCTCTGCCTCCTTTTGCACTTTGTGTTCCATCAAAAGTGGCAACTAGAGCTGCAACGAACAATTATTTTCACGATTAACTGAGTAATCGTTTGGTCCATAAAATGTCAGAGAACGTTAAAAAATGGGGGGAAAAAATGGAAATTATTCAGTTTTGTAACACGGAGCGAAGAAACCAGAAAATATTCACATTTAAGAAGCTGAAACAATCCGAAATCTTGAGTAAAAAGCTTCAAACCGACTAATTAAGCAATGACTAAATAACTGATTCATTGAGTAATTGTTTCAGCTCTGGTGGCAACCCAGCGTCCAGACTCGCACATGTTGACACCTGCAACCAGGCTCCTATTGGACGATATCAATCAATCGCAATGATGGACTTTTGCATCCGTTTTCCTCCAAATTGGGAACACCGTTTACAAAAATGACATCATGTTCTATTAAAGAAGACGAGAAACTAGCGATTGAAGAAAATATTTAGTGACGTTGTAAATCAAGTGAGAAGTAGCCTCATGTCAAGCAGTAAACAGAATCATTGCAGCCCATTTTTCCACCCGCGGTATAGCAACGTCACAAAATTCCACTTTAACGACAGCTTTAAGTGCTTTTGTAGATGAATCAAGATTCATATTAAGGATACGTACATTCTCATGCTCCACCGTCAACGTCCTGATGTTGTAGTCCGTTCTGGCCTGCTCCGATTCCTGGAAAACAAACGTAGAGCACATTCACAACCAAGTCCAGGAACACTCCTCGTCCTTGTTTCTCGCGGCTTTGACATTAGAGACGTATTTACTTACACAGGTGATTCTGAACGGACCGAAACTCATGGGCTCGTCCTGCAGCATCGGGAAATATCGCTCGCACTTTTTCTAGCGAGAGACGAGAGAGCTGTTAGTTTTGGCTGGGAGAACGAATGCCAGACTGACGCCGTGGCTTCCTGTGTGTGAACGTGCACTTGTGAACCCTCACATTTCACACTTGATTATTCCAGTTAACATCTTACACTACAATATATTCCAAATGCTTGAGCTGCAACCTCTTAGTCGCTCTTGTCACACTCATAACAGAGTAATAGAAACATCTCCTCCAGAGTTAAATAATCCTTTTAATGTGTTAATTAAAAGGAGTTGCACTTCTACGTCTGGCGCGTACATGTGGACACAGACATATTGCATGCACGCACATGTTAGGATTGAGTAAAAGGA